>NC_083464.1:4477500-4772500 GCF_030014155.1 Tachysurus vachellii | reverse complement strand
AGAGTTTCAGTCTGTAACCTGACAGAAGAGAACAAGCTCATTGGCCTGGAATCACGTGTGACAGTTTTTAAAGTCTGAGCTTTCATGTCGAAGCCTCTGTTAGAACACAGCAAACATTATCAAAGCTTTCGATGACCTCAGGTCTAAGAAAGTTAACCCCCTCCACCCTAGCACCCCCAAGTACTAGTGCGAGCCAGGACAGAAATTATAAATCCTTTCTTAAGCATACAAAGCCTGAATGTATCTACACGTGCAGAATACCAGAAGTATAACACGTACTCTAGTGTCTAGTGTATGAATATTACAAAGGTAATATCATCCGAAATGGAACTCTAACATATTTTACTAACAGGAAGTAGAAACCGTTTCCAACCGTTTCCCAGCGAGAAACACATGTAATGCAACATAACAACAGTAGCTTATGCAGATTACAGTGAATGTTTAAAATGTGAAAACAAATAAATAAATCACGTGAGCTATTTTAAAAAACATTCACGAGAGGCATTCACTAAATTCCAGGGGTTTCGTTACCTCGACGTAAAGTGGGCGTGTTTCTGGAGGTCTCGGAAAAACTCCCTCTTTCAAAAAAAAAAGAGCATACCTACGATGGATAACGAAGGACAAAACAGTCATACAGGTTTTTATATTTTATATTTTATATCTATTATGCTTTATTATCTTACAGTTAAGCTATTTTCGAAAACAAATAAACAAACAAAAACTACGGTTAGGGTTAGATTAGCAAATAGGCCACGCCTACACGATGTATCTGTTACGCTGTTCTGAAATCCCTGGAAATAAGTGCATCCCATTCACCGGAGTGTCGTCGGCCATATTGGAAACGTTTCCCATCCAGCATCAGCGTCTGGTAGCCCCGCCCTTCTTCTTCTACATAAGTAAAGCTGTGATTTCCATTCTTGTTTTTTTATTTTATTTATTTATTTTTTTTAACATAATGGCATAATAAATAAGTACGCAATTTGAGATGCACCTATACGTGTTCCGGAAATTTCCTTCTTGTGACACAAAGTGTACTTAGAACTTTAATCACACATTAACAGTTGGACTTTATCTTTGAACAGTAGACGACATTTCAAAATGGCCGCCGTACGCGTATGTACCTTTCTCTTTTTAACCTGCTTTTATTTTGTTTACTTATTGAATGCATTTTAGTATATTATTTTCTACCAAATGTTGTCACACAGTTAATTAAAGCAGTCTGAGGAGCTAATTTAAATCCAGAAGATGACTCTTGCTTAGATATAACCTCAAGTGTCTTCTCTAGTATCAGTGCAGTGACACAGTCAGCGTCACGGTGAGCTGCGGAATCCTTATCAGTCGGGTAATTGATTATGTTTGACATGGGATTGGAAGCTATCCTGTTCCCCTTATTTGATGGGATTAGTGTTGTAGCCTGTGGTGCATTTTGCAAATATATCTTCCTTTCCTTTCTTTTTTTTTTGTCTCTCATTCTCACTGTCTTTCTCTTTTCATCCCAACTCCCCCGTGATGTCTTTACACGGAAGAAGCGTTGCTCGTTTAGTCGATGATGATAAGTGTGTAATTAGGGACGACTGCATCAAACAGATTTGAAACGCAGATGAAACCGAGATGTGGGTCAGGACAAGCATCGGCAGATCATCACGCGTTGACCTCAGCCTCCGCTCGTGTCTTTTCATATTACTGTATCACAGATGTGTGGGTAAGCAATGTCAAAATTCTAATCACAACAGATTTGATGTTTATTACAGCCTGGATGTGCCAAGCATTTTACTTTGATGGGCCAAATTCAACTAGGCAGCATCGCTGAAAAGGATTGTTCTCTTCTGTTATATTAAATAAAATAAGTTCTCATCTGTGATTTTTTTTTTTCAATGTGATCCAGATGTTTCACATAAATAAATGAAAACATATCTATGATTGTTGATGTGGTGAAGTTTTCTGTGAGGAGATGTAACATTTGTATGTGACACTTTACAATACTGCTCAACATCTAGGAAACAGAAGCGTACTTTTTCATTACCACGTATTTATTCCTACAACTCCGACAATACTATTTAGTAACTCAGTAAGTGTTAGACGTTTTCAATTCAGAGAGATTTGCTATAAATCACATTGCTACGTGTTTCCTCAGGATCCTGAGATTGATGCCAAAAACACACACTGAGATGTTATTCAGATGGTAAAATCACTCAGAATCACCCTTCACATTTCAGCAATCATTTTATTATACAGTATATTCTTAAGGGACAAAACTTTAGAAATGAAAATTGGATATACTTTAGAGTGGTCAATGTGCAGCTTGTACAGCAATCTAGATTTACTGTCCTCTAAAATATCCAAATGCCCTAAGTGAACACGTCAAAACTGTATCCATAGTGTAAATATTCTGTGTGAGCACCATTGTTTACCACTGCGTTAATCCTCCTGGGCTTGGAATTCACCAGGGCTGCTGGTATTCTCTTCCACTACTCCATAATGAGAAACAGTTCTTCTCCTTCCTTCAATATGGTTAAGGTCTGGAGACATACTTGGCCACTGCATCACCTTCACCTTCACCTTCAGCTTCCTCAGCAAGGCAGTTGTCATAGTGTTGTTGTCATATTGGAAAAAATGCTTTTTGGTTCGGTTTCACAGTACATGTTGGAATCCATGTTTCCCTTAAATGAAGTGCAGCTCACCAGTACCAGCAGCACTCATGCAGCCCCAAACCCTGATGCTACCCCCACCATGCTTGACTGGAGGCAAGATACAATTTTATAATATAAAAAACATATTTATCTTAGTCTTATCAGACCACAGGACATGGTTCCAGTAATTCATGCTCTTGGATAGGTTGTCTTATGATCCGGCTTACTTCTGTTTCCTCTCAGCGTGACACTCTCTAATATGTTGGTCAATTCTGGTGGCCATTGTGATGAGATCATCAAGCTCAGATGGCAGTTCTCGGGCAGCTAGCTCTTACTTCATTTCTGGCAATAGACCTCGCTAGAAGGTATCATATAGGGCTATGGGGTTCCACAGGTTGTCAATGGCGGCAGTGTGGAATTCAATGACGAACTCTTGGGTTCCTTGAGAGGCCTTAAACAGAGTCTGAGCTTGGGGCTTGTTGAGTCAATGACCTTACGCAGCTCGCTGGAGAAATTGTGGAATGAGAAACAAGCTGCTGACTAATGTTCCCATTCCACAGAAGCAGGGAGATAACACAGGCAACCTTGGAGTATTCAGACGGGAAGGATGATGGCTGTAGCTCGAAGATTACGGAGCATTGCATTAAAAATAACTGACAGAGTCTTGGTTTGCAGACAAAGCGCTCAAGATGAGGCAGATTAGGTTCACAAGGAATGCCTGAGGTGATAGCAGAAGCCACGCTGAGGCAATGTACCAGCCTTTGACTTGCAGCCTGGAGACAACTCTTGAGAGTGGCAGAAATCAGGGACGGAGTGTAAATTATAGCCTGCATGCTCTGAGCGTCGGCCGGGTCCATGTCTGGCCAGATGGTACTGTCAGGAATGGCAGGCAAGGACCACAATGCAAGACAGACCAAATTTGAAATTAAGAGTCTTTAATATTGGCTGGCTTAAAACACGGGAGGCAGAGTCTGATATTACAGACAGTCCAATAATCCAAAACATGGGCAAAAGGGGCAATGCAGAGCGGGAAGAAGGCAGGGTAAAAAAACAGTTAAAAAAAGCCAAACCAAAAAACAGAGCAGTAAAGGACAGGCATGGACGGCAACTAGAAAAACAGGCAGGGTCAAACTAGCAGAAGTATGGCAGGACAGGCAGAATCCAGGACCAGGCAGAGACAAATGGTGGGATGACTAGACAGGAGCACAAGGCAGACCTGAAAAGACAATCTGGCAAAGGACTCAGTTTCAGTGTGTTACCGATCTTCTTATAGTGTAGGCGATCTTTGTGGAGAGCAACAATTATAATTCTCAAATCCTCTTTGTTCTTTGCCATGAGGCACCATAAATGCAGTGAAAATGCAGTGATCCGTATGAGGGATTGGACTCAAAGGAACAAATTCTAACTGCTTTAGTACAAGATACACAAATTTGTATTTTCCCGTCAAGCAGACAAAAGCATGAACATGATGAATAGGACATGTGTCTTAGCATGGTTAAATGACACGGCTGTTATCACTTAGGATGCACTCACTTTTGTTGCCAGCTATTTTAACAATGGCTGTATGTTAAGTTATTTTCAGAGGACAGTAAATCTATACTGCTATACAAGCAGCACACTGACTACTCTAGAATATATCCAATTTAATTTCTATAGTATTGTCCATTGAGAAGATATACTAAAATGGCTGCTGAAATATGAGGGGTGTACTCACTTTTATAAGATAGTGTCTATATACAGTATATATGTATGTATGTATGTATGTATGTATGTATGTATGTATGTATGTATGTATGTATGTATGTATCCACCCTCATGCTGCCTAGGTTGGGAAACTGGATCCCTGCACAAGAGGCCCTATCACCCTGGAAAAGAAGGGACAAGTCTGTTTTCACCTTATCAGGGGTTTCGGATGCACTGAAATTGCACCTGTACCTTAAAGTAAAATAAAGCCATCGCACGGTTTGCTTGACTCCAGTCTCTGTGCTGGTTCTTCTGTGTCCTATCGTGCAGAGTGTGCTACACTGGTGGAGAATGCGGGCACTGGACAAGGAGGAAGCTCCCGGACCTACGGACCATATTCTGCAGACCAGACTCCATCAGCATGAGGTGACCCAGGAGCTGGCCAAAAGTGTCAAGAGCATCACAGAGGAATTTCTGGAGGGCCTCCCCACAGCGACAATCCCTCTCCTTGATTCTGGCTGTGACGCACAGACTCACTAAGCTCAGCGATGAAAAGGAAGTGGAGGCGTTGCTGGACAAGAGGGCCACCTTACAAGAGGGCCACCGCCCCAGAGCCCGCCAAATGTGTGTGTGTCTAGGTGTTCTATGTATTTTGTTTATTGTAAAATAGCTATCTATCTATTCTTTTATATATATATATATAGGGGGGCACGGTGGCTTAGTGGTTAGCACGTTCACCTCACACCTCCAGGGTTGGGGGTTCGAATCCCGCCTACACCTTGTGTGTGTGGAGTTTGCATGTTCTCCCCGTGCCTCGGGGGTTTCCTCCGGGTACTCCGGTTTCCTCCCCCGGTCCAAAGACATGCATGGTAGGTTGATTGGCATCTCTGGAAAATTGTCCGTAGTGTGTGATTGCGTGAGTGAATGAGAGTGTGTGTGCCCTGCGATGGATTGGCACTCCGTCCAGGGTGTATCCTGCCTTGATGCCCGATGACGCCTGAGATAGGCACAGGCTCCCCGTGACCCGAGGTAGTTCGGATAAGCGGTAGAAGATGAATGAATGAATATATATATATATAATATAGAGAGAGAGAGAGAGAGAGAGAGAGAGAGAGAAAGATAGATAGATAGATAGATAGATAGATGCAGTGTGTGTATGTGTGTGAATAATACATTTATACTGTTTGGTTATATAATATATAATACAGTCTATCATACTGTCATGTAATAATATATTTATATTTGTGATAGCTATGTTACAAAATATACAAGATACATAAAAAAACGCACAAAAACACAACATGTTACTGTACATGTTCAGACATTAGACAATGCTCTTTATTAGACAATGATGATCTGGAAGAGTACTACCAATAATAATTCATATTTTTTTTTTAGATTGTGGTCAGTCAGTTACAGTACTTATGTAACAGTTCTGCAAGAGAAATGCAAGCCTCACAAATCAGTACATCACTAATTGTGAACTCATACTAAAATATGGAATCAGTAATTAATTAGGAGTTCTTTGTAGTTAGGAATAAGCTGTAATGAAAGCTCCTTCAGCGCAATGTGTGGAATGCACAATGCGTTTGGGATGCAATTAACTAGTGGAATTGTCAATTGTTACTGTAATGTTTTACACATTTATCGATCTCGAGGGTTGCATGTCTGCATATTCTCCCTGTGCTTCAGAGGTTTCCTTCAGGTTCTCTGGTTTCCTCCCCAGTACAAAGACATGCGTTCTTGGCTTATTGTCATCTCTAATTTAACTGTAGTGTGTGAATGGGTGTGTGATTGTACATTGTGATAGACTGGTACCCTGTACAGGGGCTGTTTCCTTAGACTCCAGGCCCCTCATGACTCTTTGCAGGAAAAGATGTACAGCAATTTATCCATAACATGTACAGTACAAGCTTTTTTTGTCTTATAAACCTCAAGAAACACTGGCGAAAGGCTGGTGAATGTAGAACATGAGTGATAAAAAGAAGTAACTTGTTTTTGTGGTATGAAAGGATGGAAAATTATGATAAGTTATTTGTTAGTCAGTAAGAAATTGTTGCCAAACTACTATGGTGCAAAAGGAAATAACAAAAAAAAAAACTATTTGGTGGATGGAACAAGGGTTCTCAGTACATCTCACAAGGGTTTATTCCTTACCTAATATAGACTAAATATACTGCATAGTTACAAATCCATTGCTATAAAATATAAATGGCATGCACTGATAGGAAATCTATTGAATGTAGTGAACAAAAAAGAATGTCCTAAAAGAAATAACACAATTCACAAAGAATGAAGAAAGAGAGAAAGGAAGGGGGGTTAGGAAGGAAGTCAATCCTCCTTTATAACAATAAAATAACATTGAGGTAAGGGAGAGATGCTGGAAGAAAACAAAAAGGGAAGAAATCCCACAAAGAAAAAAAAAAACACATTTAAAGAAGAATGGAAGGGAGGAAGGAAGGAAGTCGTTCTTATTAAGAAATAAGAGAACATTAATGTAAGGGAGGGATTTGGGGAAGAAAGAAATAAGACCGCATGGATGGATGTATGGATGGATGGATAGAAGGAAGGAAGGACGGAGGGATGGAGGTAATGATGGGGCAGGCACTTATTTCCAGGGATTTCAGAACAGCGTAACAGATATTGCGTCATCGGGTAGGCGTGGCCTATTTGATCATCTAATCCTAACCATAACTGTAGTTTTTGGTTGTTTATTTGTTTTCTAAAATAAATCTACCTGTATGACTGTTTTCTTTTAAAGAGGGCATTTTTCCAAGACCTCCGGAAACACGCCCACTTTTTACGTCGTGGTAACGAAACCCCTGGAATTTAGTGAATGCCGTATTGATGGATGGAAGGAAGGAAATAAGGAAGGAAGGAGGGATGGATGGATGGATAAATGGAATGAAGAAAGGAAGGAAGGAATGAAAGGAAAGAAGGACAGAATATATTGTATATTTAACAATCCATTGTATTAAAATGTACAAAAATACATTACCTTTTCTGCACAGAACATAGGAAACTCTGAGAACACTGTCTGTGTTTTGAAACTGTTCAGCCACCACTTGGTTATTTCCTCCCTGCTCTTCTTTCCTCTTTTCTTTCTTCTTTTAAATGTCAGCAATTGACATGACTTCCTCTTTTCTCTCTTTCAGACCGATATAGAAATGTCGCTATAAAGTAGCCCACTGCCAAGGCTAACACAAGATGACTGGGTTCCAATTTGTTGTTCTATTCATGCCAAGGCTTTCAACCTTGATCTGTCACGAGGTTTTACCGGCAACTAAACCTTTTTTCTCATTTTATTATTATTATTATTTTTTTTTTTTATGAGACCCCGTTTACAGCAAAAGCCCAGGGACACATTTCACATTGAGATCCAGATTGCTTTCCTTTCTCTGCGTTCCTTTCGTTGCTTGAAACTCAGTAGACCCTTCTTGGCTACAAATGTAATGAGGTTGAACGGAATAGCCCGTTTCTCGAGTCGGTGAATTTGGTCTTTTAAGGAGCAAGCTATCTCTCAAGAGGGAGAAAAAGCTTTTTCATGCCTGACCTGCAAAAGTCATCAGCTAGAAGGGTGTGAATGGGGTTGATTGACTTCCTGGCTTCAATTACCCTCGTAGATAAGTCTAACTCCTCTATCCAAGTGCTAGTGCCATAAAATTTATGGTTGTCAAGGAAACGGGCCAAGATCACCGAGCAGGTGCTGTCGTAAGTGTCATTGTGGATGTAGTGGCCGAGCTGTAATGAAAGCTCATGATGCGGAGCGAGGTGTGGAATGCACAATGCATTTGGGATGCACGACACTGGCTGAATGAATACTAATGCCTGCAGTGCATCGCTGTTTACAGAGTGTTCAGGGCCAATAAATCATAACAAATTAGGACAAATCATGCAAAAAAAAACTGCTACTCCATATAGCATAGGTGAGGTTGCATATCTGTATATTGTGCTGCTCTAAAAAAAAGTGTGCATATGTAATGAATATTGCATTGTTAATGAACATAGCATGTACAATTGAAGGCTTTGTCAATGCATCCTTCTGTAGCCGCCTCAATGGTGGGTCAACCATAGAAAAATGTTCTTCTCATTTATTCAGTAATTTTCTTCAAGTACTCTACAGAAAAAATAAGATCTTTAGGCTGACTTTAGATTTATTACTCACTCACTCGCTCATCTTCTACCGCTTATCCGAACTACCTCGGGTCACGGGGAGCCTGTGCCTATCTCTGGCGTCATCGGGCATCAAGGCAGGATACACCCTGGACGGAGTGCCAACCCATCGCAAGGCACACACACACTCTCTCATTCACTCACGCAATCACACACCACGGACAATTTTCCAGGGATGCCAATCAACCTACCATGCATGTCTTTGGACCGGGGGGGGAAACCGGAGTACCCGGAGGAAAACTGCAACATGCAAACATGCAAACTCCACACACACAAGGTGGAGGCGGGAATTGAACCCCCAACCCTGGAGGTGTGAGGCGAACGTGCTAACCACTAAGCCACCGTGCCCCCCTTAGATTTATTAAAAAAATTAAAACAAAAAATGTAAAAAAAAGTCTTTGGCTTTGTATACGTGTTGTCTAGCTCACACGTTTTGAACCAGACACATTCAAACGCGTTACTTCAAAGAAAATTAAAGTCCATTTGAGTAGCAAATCGAAAACTCTGCTTTCTACACAAAGGGCATTCGTGTATTCAGACTTAGCAATGTCACTTTAAATGTATGTCTGAGTTAATACATGAGGAAAGTTCATTGTATTCCGGTTACACAGGGACTTTAAGTTGGTTTATGGTCTCTCCAATCAGATTATTTATCTCTCCTGTGTGTAGATCATGCCTCAGGGGTTATAGGAGATCTCCTGAGTAGAAGCTTCAGAGGTTAGGCAGAGGTTGTTAGACAATCTAGAACACAACCATTAAATACAAACACATCCTATAAAAGAATTCCATATCATCTGAGTTTATAGCCACAACATGCATTTCAGCTCTGACACATCCAACTGTGGGGAAGTCGTGGGTGGGGAAGTCATGACCTAATGGTTAGAGAGTCTAACTCCTAACCCTAAGGTTGTGGGTTCGAGTCTTGGGCTGGCCATGACTGAGGTGCCTTTGAGCAAGGCACCGAACCCCCAACTGCTCCCCGGGCGCCGCAGCATAAATGGCTGCCCACTGCTCCGGGTATGTGTGTTCACTGCTGTGTGTGTGCACTTTGGATGGGTTAAATGCAGAGAATGAATTCTGAGTATGGGTCACCGTACTTAGCTGTGTGTCACGTCACTTTCACTTTCTGTCACTGTAGCATAAATTTTTAACACCACTAGATGTAAGTATGAAGACACCTGGTCATTACATGCTTGTGGATCATCCCATATCTGATTTATTCCATCTTTTCTGGTTTCCGCTCTTCTCTGAATGCTTTTCACTAGATGTTGGATTGTGACTGTAGGAATTTGCGTTCATTTGTGTTCATCTATATTAGCATTAGAAAGATCATCCTCATGCTCCCTCTTACCTCAAAGCTTGTATCACTCCTTGTATGGCACCTCACATCCTCAGATCTACCAGCACTGCTCAAATGGTCCCACCTCTCAGAGTAAGAAGTAGATATACAACAAGACTCTTTTCTGTTCTGGCACAGAGGTGGTGCACTGGACTTCCTCTAGATTCCTCTAGAATAGCCAAGTCACTGACTACCTTTTAAACAATAGGTGAAAACCATGAAACACTTAAACTAGCTCTCATTCTCACTGTTTGTTTTATGTGTATAATTAAAAAAAGTACAGAAGAGAACTTTCACTTTCTTTTGTCATTAATATGCCAAAACATACAGTTTGTTTCTGACAAAGTGTAAGCTCTTACCTCTGACACCTCTGACACTTTAGCTCTGGGGGGTTCGGTGCCTTGCTCAAGGGCACCTCAGTCGTGGTATTGCCAGCCCGAGACTCGAACCCACAACCTTAGGGTTAGGAGTCAAACTCTCTAACCATAAGGTCACGACTTCGTTTGATAGTTTTTTGTTCCCATTTAACTTGTATGGACCTTTTGCTGTACAGGTTCCTGTGTAAATAGTTACTATAGAAACAATAACATATTAGACTGGGTCTGTAATTCTCAGAGTAGCTGTTTAAGAAAATTAATAATCAGACGCTTTATGTAACATTTCGAATTTCGTTTTACACTAAAATCAGAGTCACCGTTAAAGATAATGTCTATTCTTTCAGTACACACTCAGGCGCTTCCCGGTATGTCCTCTGCATTAAACAAGGCATGTTAAGTGCATCAGAAACTGAACACAACAAAAGAATGGCAAGAGCTCTGTACTTTGCAATGCATCCTGAAATCATAAACGCTCACTTTTTTTTTTGTTGTTGTTCTCTTAGGCGAGTTTCAAATTGGACCATTATGTGGTTTTGGTGCCAATTCAGCCTTCATCCTTAAAGGCTGAAGTGCCTTGTTCTCTCATGAGAAAATTTAGGCCAATTTTGTCAAATGCGCCTTTGAACGTTCTCCTGTTGATGCCAGAGGTACATTACTGTCTAGTCGTGCACAAGCAACTTTGAAAGACAAAACAACTTTTTCTACTTGTCTATCCACATTCTTACTGCAAATGCCTGATTTTGTATTTATTTATTTATTTACTTACTTACTTACTTACTTACTTACTTACTTATTTAATCTACAACCTTCACAGAGCTTTAGGCAGTAAACAAGCTCCCAATAAAATAGTCTTCAGCCTGTTCACAATGACAACTTTTTCAAGTTCAAATCTTCAGTGTCAGGTCACAGTTAGTTCAACATTTACTGAGATGAAGACTTCTCTTTTTCTCTCTGTGAGTGAATGAAAGCCATCAGAGCTGGGAGTTATAGCTGTAGTTTAAAGACTTTCTGTAATATGTTGTAAGAGACCAAGGTTTTAAAGGCTAATAAAAATTCTAGCAAGAAATGAGGCTGTGACTTTTATAAATGCTTGGGGTGGAAGGTGTTGAAATGCTGTTCTGTTATAGAGAACAGCATGTTAACTTCATTTCTTGGTGTTCCTCGAGATCCACGGATATATTTTCTTTTGCTTTAAAGCAAATACTTTGTTGAAATAGAAAACTATTTAAGGAAGCCGTCTGAACATTGGCGAATATCTGAGTTTGGTGGTGGACGCCGTCACATACAGTAGATGTTCCAATAATTGGTCATGGATATGTTGAGATATGGTTCTAATTGGTCTTGCAACTCAGGAAGTTCAGAACATATTAAGGACACTGTACATCTAATAATTACTACAACCTTTACCACCATTAATATTAATACAAGCATTAAAATTAGTTTGCTGAGGATAACTCAAGGAACTTTGTAGAAATTTAGTAAGTCAGAACTTACTTCATATAAAAACTTGGTAACTTGGTCTGAGTATTTCTGAAACTGTTAATTTCCACATAAAAGATGTTTAGGAAAGAGATCACTAAAGAACAATGTAGAGACAGTGACTGAATAGTAAAAGTAAGTGCTTTGAAATTTACTGAGATTATTTATACAGAAGAAAGGTGTAATATTCAGTGTTATCTCCTGATAAACAAAAGATGTCAGCAGAAACCGACGTGTCGTTCACGCAGCTACCGATGATTTGACGAGTTCAGTATAAAGTGTCTGCGATTTGATCAGAACAAAACAGAAAGAATGTCTAGGCCAAACTGAAGCATGTCACCTTCATAAGAAAGTCAGCCTTCATTCAAAATATATCACACCTTCACTGTGACCATGCTCTTAACTATACTACATAATGCTTTCACTGAGAAAATACACATTTCGCATTCTTCCATAAATGTCTCACCAGAAAAAAACCTACTAAATATTAATGTTTAAATATAAGTTCAAAATTTAACTACAGATCTAAAATATGATAATTACCTGAGTCTTTTTTTTCTATTTAGATTTATCTGCTATTTCTGGTTTGCTTCTTTCTAGAATTTAATACTTGAACAAAATATTCTGTCGTAAATATACAACAATAAAAATTTAAGGTTTCAAATGAGTAAAAGATGTCTTATAACAGTTATACTAATCTTAGATTTTGTATTGTGAAATCTTTTAATGGGATAATAAAAATCCTTTAGACTTGCTGATCCTTTTTATATATTTTTTTTGCAGTCTATACATTAGAATGAGTCATTCATGGCGTTAGCATGAATCAGATCATAAGGTCAAGTCACAGAAAACCCAAAGGACTAACAGTTGGCAAAATGAAACGAGTCAAAATTCAGACTGAATTGTGTGAAAGACTAGAATACAAAATGGTCAATGAATATGGAACGAGATACAAAGCAATGTCATCGTTTTATCAATTCTTGTCAATAATTTGGGACAAGAAATATAAAGACTGATAGCTAAGTGGAATGAATGGTCCGTGTTGGAGATGGAGGTTGACATCAACACGACGATCTGCCATGGCGTTACTGTACAATCAATATCCAGATGAAGATCTTCCATTGTAGTAGATGTTTGGATGTTTGGTAGACAAACAAGGCCAAAAATCGCTGATTTTTGACAGAAGCTTTACATTATCACCGAGACTTGAAGTAAATGATGGCTACTGTGCAGAAAGTAACTGTTACAGTGTATGTCAGAAAAGAAACGAATAAAACACTACAGGATAAGCAGTTTTATGTAATAAAAAATAATCAAGAGTGAGGTGGTGTGATGCAACCTGACATGAATCAGAGTTAATTTTACCAGCATAGATGATGAGATGATTACATTTTTATCTGCATACATTGAATAATGTTGTATTCCTCTTATACAGCAAGGGTTTTTTGAAGAATGTGATGACATCATTTTTATCCAATTATAGTCATGTTTGTTCATGTTAAACATCTTTAAAACTCTGTTCACGTAATACATATAAACAGCCGTTCCTTCACCAGTCTTTCTTTTTCCTCTTATTTGAAGCAAACATAGATAGATAGATAGATAGATAGATAGATAGATAGATAGATAGATAGATAGATAGATAGATAGATAGATAGATACTGTAGATAGTTTACTCTGAGTGTAGTCAAATTCAAATAGTTTTGATTTTAAATCGTTTCCTACATATATGTTCCGTTTAGAGATAAACCAAATAGAAGATTATTGTAGCTCCTATTTCCAGTCATCTGTACTATTGTTAGATTTAAATTTTACTTCTAAAATTACTGCTAAAATTGTAATGAACAAAATTGTCTGCCATCTGAACAAGAAAATGAAAAGCTTAGGTTTAATAATCTTAGATGAGGTTTCTTGTAATGTTGCAATAGGAAAAAAAAAATATTTGGCTATATTCCAGAGATTTTTCATTGCTAAGGCTTTATTTTTGTAGCGTCTATATTAGAATAAGAGAGAGGAAGAGAGAAAGAGACAGACAGAGAGAGAGAGAGAGAGAGAGAGAGAGAGCACAGGACTGTAGGAGCTGAAGTGTTAGAGGAAAATGTGCCTCTTCCACATCGGTGTGCGACTCACGTACTGTAATAAGACTAAAGTAACCTGACCTACGAGACAATGTAATGAAAATTATGAGTGATGAGTCTAAAGATGAGTCCAGTCATGCTCCATTGATCCTCCACACTCACCTGTGAGAACAATGACACACCTGCCCTTCAGGTACCAGGAAAAGTAAGAGCCTTGATACTTATGAGATATGAAGTCTCCAAAGCCAGACTGGAGAGAAACTATTCTTAGGCGTCTCCGTGTCCTCGGCTGCTCTTTTCCTCCTTTAAGCAGAGCCTGGGGAAGTGAGGGCTGTTTAGTTAGAGCATGTTTAGAGTGTCTTGTGATGGGAACGTGCAGTGTTTAACTTCATGACCCACACATCCTGGCAAACAGTAACATCCCCATTGGCCCTACTGCACCAGAGCTTCTCTATTGGTTGAATAGGAGATTTTTCTAGATATTGAGCCAATGAGAGAGCTCTATTTTATCAATCCAGTGATTTATTTTAATTATTAGTTTTTGGAAAATATACTGGGCCAAATGATGCACTGTATTTTATTAAATTATTTATTTAATTTAGAGATATTAGGCCAATTAAATTAATTAATTTTAAAGAATTTTATAAATCCTTTCTGATTCTTTTTCTTTTTTTTAGGGACATTGGGCCAATTAGAACAATCCATTTTATCGATCCATAAAAAAATATTTTTATTTTGAAACTATTTATTTGTTTATACATTTTATTCAAAATAATCTCGGATCACAAACAAGCACAGAACTTATTTCAGATTTCAGACCTTTAACCAAAAAAAAAAACAATCAAAAAACTGTTAATTTCAGGCTGATGGAACCACAAGGGCTACAATGCAAACTCATTTCCAGGTTTTAGGACTCTTTCCTGCAGCATTTCATACATATTATACACAACAGCTAGCTTCTTAAATTCAGAAAATGTCAATTCCTACGTTATTAGTCACGCACATATTCACACACATTACGACATGCAGTGAAATGTTGTTTTTTTTGTGACCATCTGGGTTACAAAAACAGTTAAATAAAATTTTATTTAATTTTAAAAAACATATCGTCGCTGTCAGGCGGAAACCTCGTATGTCCAAATTTGGTCAATTTCATATTTTTTCACATATCGACGCTATTGGTCAGTCCCCACGTGGGTCTGTTATTTTTACAAGTTATTAACCAATCTAAAGCCTTGAAAATAGCTTGAGCGCAAATCTCATAACTCCATTGGACACTTCAACTGTCCACCTCTTCCTCACTCCGCGGGAGAGCTTCGCAGCATATTTCTCCTCAAGAAGAGTCGCAACGAATCAACACGTCTTCTGAGGTAAATGTCTTCAAAACACTGGGCTCAAAGAAAAAAAAATCTTGACCCCCGCTAGTTCTGGTGCTCGTCTGAGGACAGGAATTTAGCGCAAGACAATCCACTGCAACGCGGACTAAACCCTGTGCACTGCAGATAAGCTACGGCATTTTTTTAATTTCCTGAAAAATAACGGTTTTGGAGATACGAGGATTCCGCCTGACAGTGCCGAAATATTTTTTCCAAATATAAAAATAAAATTAAATAAAATAGGCCCTACAGAACAGAGTGTAACATTTCAAAGTGTAAAAATGAAACAAAAAAAACAGCACATGAATATAAACAATTACTAATGATATGAATATGAATACAGTGATATAAATCTAGAGCGACTGTTTTATGCATATGTGTGCCATTTTAACACATGTGCAAAGTGTACTGTGCAAAAAACCGAAAAATATCTTTTATTTCTTTTGAAATCTCCACAGCAGTTCATTAAATCTAAACTATATTATTACAGAAGAAATCGTTTGATTTGTTGATGCAAGTTGTTGCCGGGCGATCACCGGACCTCTGTGTGCATCATCACAGGAGAATTTTTAAATTGTTTTTGGAATATATATATATATATATATATATATATATATATATATATATATATATATATATATATATACACACACACACACATATAAAGGATAAGAAATATGTTGTTAAAGATGACACTTTTGGCCTGGGACTTAGCTTTACCCCCTTACACAAGTGCAGCTTTCTGTGAGGTTTTCTGTCACAGTGTAATTACTGTCTTCACTGTTCATGTCATGTTTCACTACTACTTTCCTGTTAATCTCTAAACCATGGACAAGACCATTAACACATCAGCTCTGTGCCATGGATAATCCACTTCTGATGAGGGATTTCCTTATAAAAATATGATTTGACGGATTTGCGGATTAAAGCCGGGTTTCGCAGAATAGCTGATAGGCCAGTTTGTTTAATGACCAACTTGAGCTTTTCCTTCAGATCGTGTTCAGAGTTTATTGTATAAAAGTGTTCTGAAGTGGTACAGCAGAAGAGAATGCTGAGCACTTAGTGTTATGAAATTTTCCTCTTTCAGAAATTTACCTTTGCAGCAAAGTATGAAGTCTGACTTGCAAGATTAATATTTGAACTTCAATATTTTAATTGCTTGAGGATTGGTATTATGAAATTCCGCACATTTTCTACTTTTGTATCAAAAAGAACATATAAAGAACGTCCCCGAGTTAGGAAGGAGATGCGCTCTGATGACCGCAACGTAAATAGTAAATATCGCAAGACGAAATATGACCTGACCTACCCAGTCATCTTAAAGAATGGTGATCTGTATAGGGTTGGGATTTGGTAGCTTAATAGTGTAATTTATTAATAATATGACAAATACAGTACATTTGGTTAATGCAATCTTATAGAAAGTTTGTTCAGTAAATAATCCTATCTGCTATAAAATCTTTAACAATGGTTGTAACCCTAAAATGAAATCGCTTAAGCTACATATCATACATTCATTGAAGTATCGTATCGTATCGTACTCAACAAGACTCTGTTTGATGTCTGCATACTTGAACAACGTTAGCTTGTTTAATGGCTATGTTAAATTAGTTGTAGGAAGAAAAAAAAGCGGTCTAACACTAGGACAATTGCAGATCGCTAACGAGACTGAGGTGAGGCATCTCACAAGTCACTACAATTGCTACGATTGTCAAACAGAGTAACAGAGTACTGTATCTGTATTTACAGTTGCATGTGCTTACACAACTGATGTCATTTTGTCTTGTTGCAATGATGCAAGTGTTAGTTCTGTCACTCATGTTTGTATATCATCTATCTAGCATTTTTAGCTCAGAGAAAGCATAGTAGCTTTATTTTACTTTAGCATATGATGTATTTGTTTTGTGTCAGTTTTTTGTTTGATATATGCTACGTTCCAGGCTTCAAATTAGCTTTACCAGCAGTGCAAACCTGTACAGCCTTAATACACACCAGAAGCAGACAGCTACAGTATATATATATAGCATTTACAACTTAGCATTTGAGGGTTAAGGGCCTTGTTTAGGGGCCCAATAGCAGCAGTTTGGTCGACCTGGGTCTAGGACTCAAGCTTCCCCTGAGATTGGACCATCCCAACATTAGAATCTGATCTCACTAATGATCTTGTAGAACGTGTGAACCTATGTAAATTCACACAGCCATGCTTCAACATGTAGTGGAAAACCAGAAGAGGAGATTAGAGTAAAGGAGAGGAACAGCAAAAGGGAATAAATCTAAAATAAGATGTTCACAAAGCATCTTTTAGTCATATTGTGTATTAAATTCTCTAAACATCATGAACAGAAATCATAATACTGTGTGTTTTATATTGTAGAAACTGAGCAATTACGTTGCTTTATGTCCGGCACTATAATGTATTATGGATGCTTGAGGGTTATATACAAGGGGATTGATGAAGTGGTGCACTATTAAATAAAATCAAACAGCATTAAACACAAGAGTCATAAAGGGCAGAGGTGCACAGGGTTTCATCTTAACCCTTTTTTATCCTAATCTCATTTTTCCTTTGAACTTGCAAAGACTTGACCATCTGTGGCCCAGGAACGATAGCCAGACGGAAGCAGCAGGCTTTGAAATTGCCCCCTCTGACTCAAGCGTAGGAGATTAGTGGCCTTGATACGCCAGATCCTGGGGAGGATATCAGGTGCTTTGAAATCTCAGATGAAATCTCAGAAGCTCGCACTATAATCCTGTTATCTGGAATGCATCAGCAAGCCCTCTCCATCCGTCACGACTGAATGATGACTTTATAACTGCTCGTGTCTTATGTCTGTCTCTCCTGTAATCTGTCTTTCTGTCAGTCTCGGCACATCACAACACGATATTCGGTATTATTTGTGTTCCTAAGTTTGTGATTAGACAAATATTTAGATGCTGAAATATACGTCATAAAGAAAAAAATAAAGGGGAAAAAAATGAATAAAGAAAAATTAAATGGATAAATAGGTTTGCGCTGATACACAGATTTCCATTTAATAAAAAAAATATGGAAAAGTGCTCATCAATGGAGAATTGTTTAAAGTAAATTGGTAGAAATTGTTCAAATGAAAAGAAAAATGTGATTGATATAAAATATTTCAAATAGAAAGTGAAGATAATATCAAATTTATTCATAACAGTCACTGTGAATTTATCTTCAGTAACAACTTTATCCTGGTCACGGTTACAGTGGATTCAAAACCTTTTTCTTGGGAACACTGGGAACACTGGTAATGTTGGGAAAAAGGCAGGAATACAGTGATTCATTCACTCATTTTATTCGCTTTATCCTGGAGCTGATACTAGAAACACTGGACATAAAGCGGACATACATCCTGGATGATGTTTGTTTGTTTGTTTGTACATTCATTTGTTTGTTCGTTCATTCATTCATTCATTCATTCATTCATTCATTCATTCATTTATTCATTCATTAATTCATCTTCTTTAATGGCTGAATCCTGGTCATGATCACACTGGGCAGATAAAACACTGACAAAATAACACACATTATTATTCATACAGTATAACTGTGTTTATAGATGTTTATGTATGGTGTGTGTGTATTTACATTACTATATGTATATTTTGTATGCGGTTATCTTTTGAGCAACCATATATAAGTGTGTAAATACTTATGTATGTGTGTGTGTGTGTGTGTGTGTGTGTGTGTGTGTGTGTGTGTGTGTGTGTGTACATATATGTCAGGTTTCACCACATACCACATGTCACTCTAAACTGCATCACTCTCCTGGAAATCTGGAGTGTCCCTAGAAGAGCTGGGCCAACCTTCATATTCATATTCTCTGTCCTATATATATTTTTTCTCAGCGATCACATACCACCCCCACCTGCCACCCTCCCCCTCACCTCTACCTCTGACTTATAAATGCCCAGCTTTTCCCTGGGTAATAAACAGCTCCAGTAGAGCAGACCCCTGGTCTCCAGGTTATACTGCACAAACTCCAGAAACTCTGCTCCTGTTACCAGATTCAGCATTCAAGCCACAGGGCCAAAGAGATCGAAACGTTTCCCTCGAGCCATGAAAAGGCATCCGCTGAGGTAAAATCGAAAGAATCAGCTTCACTACTGAACGTCTGATAGCAGTAGACGTGTTTACTTAAATTCCTCTATGACATTTGCAGAGATGTTAGAAACAGAAAATACACAAAGGATGAAGAAAGAACAAAAATAAATGCAAAAATGGCCATAGTATAAAATTAAAAGGCTTTTGAAATGGATGACGAGTTATTTTCAACAAACCCACCTGAGGAATGTGAGCAAACTTTAACTAAAGCCAAGTGACAACCTCAGAGAATCCCTGGATAATAACCTAAATATTAACCAGTACGCTAATCACTTTTTGTTGTAATAAATTGTTTGTTAATTTAAGCAAGAACTGAGTCAACAGAACATTAATCACAATTCACATCTCTATAGCATGCTAATAGCTCTGCTGATATGAACTAGCTTTCATGCTAATAGCTAGGTTAGCACAACAGCTTGACTGTTACTTCTCTTGTCTTTCTCTTGGATTTCTTTTTTGTTGTTGTTATGATTACATACAGTAACTTCATGCTCTTATCAGGATCTTTCCACTTTTTTTGAAATTGTTTCATGAAATTATATTATTATTATTATTATTATTATTATTATTATTATTATTATTATTATTGTCACTCTAATTTATTTATTTATTTATTCATTTATTTATCATTATTTCACCTTACACATTTTATATTTTATATAAAATTACTTTCTTTCTTTCTTGTTATCAGTGTAGCTTTTTATAGCTTTTTATTCATTTTATGTATATAGTTATATTGTGTAACTTTAAATATATATATATAATTATTATTAAGGTAATAAGATTACTAGTTATACTGTTTCTTTTTATATTGTTATATATTCTAGTTATATTGGTTGTGGTACTATTCATCCTCATTGCAGAGTCTATAAGCTCAAGAAATAACACAGCATCGAAGCTGTATTTATAGTCCAGTTCTTCTAATGGTGTTTACTGCCCTTGGAGTCTGCTATGTAATCTGCAGAAGGTCAAAATGCTTTGAGTTTTCTTTAAAATGACAGAAAATTACAGCTCTTTGTTGACGAAGAGAAGAAGAGCGCTTTAAAAAGTGCTGGTGATTCTAACACATTTATGTGAATAATTAATTTATTAATCTTTGCAGGCTTTAGACAAAGGGAATGAGTGGAGCAAATGGGCGTGTAATTGGGCATAAAAAGAGAACAGAAACAGTAAAATTCCTGGTCGATAAAGACGCATAAAGATGAAATACAGTAGAAACAAAACGGATCTCTCTTCATCGCTCGGTTTTTCCTACTCGCACTCAGGCTGGAAGTGTTCATTTGTTTCTTTAAAAGCTCAATGACACTAAGACAGACTTCTTATTTTACATCCTGGTGGACCTCAGACGGCATTTCTCTTCCTCTCTAAATCATCTGTCTGAAATGCCTTTGTTCATGTAGCGGCACTTTTTTAAACGACCCCCGAATAGATCAGAAGCAAAATTGGTCATTATTCTGAGAGTAATAGAAACAGAATAAGCACAAAATTGCTGGTGTATCTATAAAAGCACCGGGACCATACTTCACTTCACCATCATTTTTCTGTTCCATTTTGTCCCTTCAGTGGAACAGGATCATTTGTTATGACTCCACAGCTCTATTATTTCGAGGGACTTCAAGAGAATAGTAGAAGATGGCATAAAGCTGTCACCACGCTGAGGTCATTTATATAACGCCCCAAGCATAAGCTGTGTGTAGATAGAGATGTGAGGCCAGGTGACAAATAGCAGACATTTAGGAGTGATGCTCTGTATCTTCTTCATCTCCTGATCCATTATTGAGGAAGCAAAGAGACAGAGATGTTGCCTGCTGAGAGAAAAGCAGCAGGCAGAGAACGAGCTAATGATGCATCGGTTCTGAGACGAGACGAGGTTGTGCCCTGAGGCCAGGTCGGTGCACGGTGAATGTGCAAGAGCTACTCACCTCCGCAGAGCAGCAGCAGGAAGGATCAACATCACCGAGTGGGCAGAGGGCAACGCACACACACACTCTCTCACGCACAAACACACACACACAGTGTGTAGGATCTACCAGGAAACTGTAGAGAGAAACATAACCATGTGTTACAACCTATCAACCGTACGCTGTGTGATGGTCAGAGGCCCGGGGTGACGCTTATGCTGTCGGTTCAACAGGGCTAACGATGTGTCTGTGGTGTGAGATGAACTCTACTCTGACAAGTTCTGCTTTTATTGTTCTGCATGTACTGTAGACACAAAGCTCTGACTTTGTGGCTTCATTTAATTGTGCTTACAGAAGAAATGTGTTATACATATTTACGTGTGTGTGTGTGTGTGTGTGTGTGTGTGTGTCAAAAATGGAATGCAAAATACTGTAATAGCATGTTCTACATTCAATTCCATTTTATTTGTTTAGCAATTTTAACAACGGTCTGAGGTAACTGAGGTGACTGTGGTGCGTAAAAACTCCCTTAGATGGAAGAGGAAGAAACCTTGAGAGGAACCAGACTCAAAAGTGAACCTCATCCTCATTTAGGTGACACTGGAGGGTGTGATTATAACCTGTTATAAACACCAGAGAGTGTTATTATGAATAATGTCCTTTCTACATTCAGATACAGTCTGATAATTGTGTATTGATGAGGAGGTTGTTGTCCTCAAACACCACACGGAGTTGGTAACTTCTCTTAGAATGTCTGAAATCTTCATGAAGCAGAATCTAACTTGAGCTGGTACATCTCTAGATGCCTCACAATCCTCAGAGGGCTGGTGTCTTCTCACTGAAATCCAAAATCTTCATGAACTCGAACACAACTGGAGCTGGTACAATCTCTGGATGTTTTGGGATGAGTAGAAAAAGAGAAGCAACTGGAGAGGAATTAGCGTAGCTGTTGTTCATAATACCAGCATAGTAATTGTGTATTTGTGTTATATTACACATTTACAAATAACAGACTATTTTGGATTTATGTCACATTGTTATATTTTATTTATATAGCAGTTTTACAGGAATATGTTGTTGTTCTTGGGTGATGGTGGTTAAGGTGTTGAACCACTGATTGGAAGGTTATGAATTCAAATCCCAGGTCCATCAAGTGTCCACTTGAACAATACCCTTAACCTTCAACTGCTCAGTTGTATGAAAATGAGATAAAATATAAGCTGCTCTGAAAAAAGGTGTCTACAAAATGAAAAATGTTCTTTTGGTGGTTCCTTATTTGGGGTCACCACAGTGGATGCCCTTTCCGGGTCAGTTCAGAATCAAACCCAGGCCACGGCAAAGAGAGCACAAGAACCTGCTGCTGGACCACAGGGGACCTTTACAGCAATAGAAAAAAAAATCCTAATAAAAATGATGAAAATTTAAATTTAATTTGATATTGATCCCTAAGGATAAGGGATGACAATGTTGAGGAAAAACTCCCTGAGATGAGAAAGAACTCTTGAGAGGAATCAGATCCAATGATTCCAATGGTTGGAATAGGTCTATTCATGCTGCAGCACATCTCCAATATTCCAGAATATTCTGGACTTCTATTACTTTTATTTCACACTGATTACTGAATTAACTGAACTGAGTTGAACATGACCCACCACCATGCTTTCCAGACTGTATAATAAGGGATGATGAGTTTGTATTAAACATTGTGCTGTGTGTCAAGGACAAAATGATCAAATTTGGTGTCATCAGAACACAGAAGCTTTTCCAGATGTTTGCCTTATGTATTAATGAAAATTCTTAGTGTAAAGAGTTGCTCCTAGTAATGTAATACTAAGAAAATTCTTAGAAATGTGCGTTAAAATTTAAAGAGAAGATCCTAGTAAAGATAAAAGTTATTCATAAAGCATCTGGAAAGTGACGTGACATACGGCTAAGTACGGTGACCCATACTCAGAATTTGTTCTCTGCATTTAACCCATCCAAAGTGCACACACACACAGCAGTGAACACACACACACACACACACACACACTGTGAACACACACCGTGGCACCCGGGGAGCAGTTAGGGGGGTTCGGTGCCTTGATCAAGGGCACCTCAGTTGTCTCCGGCTCTCTAACCATTAGGCCACGACTCCCCCCTTTTCTTTTCTTTTTTTTTTTTTTTTTTTATCTTATGGATCATGAGAGCCAAAAGTCACTACATATATATCTCTGAAACAGAGCTGAAATGCCGTAGCAGCAGAAATGATATCATTTGTCTCTATGACATTTCTGCTCTGTGTTGGAGATGTTTACATTTACATTACATTTATAACATACAGATGTTAGAACATCTCTATTACGATTGGTCATGTAATCCCTACACGATATTGACTCAACTTAGAGACAAAGTGAAGGCTTATAATAAACCAGATTTTAAAATCACTTTTTGTTTTTTTATTGGACAACCAATCACAGTCTTCAAACTGATGTCATACTTAGTAACAGGTTAAGCCACGCCTCCTCTCCTTGCTCTGAGTTGCTCTGTTTGATCTCAGAGAGCTCAGTGTTAGAAACTTTATGAATACAGGCCCTGGTCATTAATGCAGATTTTAAGAACCATTTTCCCCTCAGCCCTAGTTTTTAATGTTTGAGAGTTTCACTGTGAAGTGTGTGTGTGTGTGTGTGTGTGTGTGTGTGTGTGTGTGTGTGTGCATGCACACAGCATCAGCCCTACAGGCAATCACTATTTCCAAAGCAGGAAAGGAGAGACATTGCACTGAGGAAATGAAGCAAGCTGGAGATGCATCTGCAGTCTGGGCACAGTTGGATATCTCTTACACCTCAAAAACATCAGCTGGATAATTATGCATAGAGTGGGTGGAGATTGTTCACCGAAAGAAGCAAAAAAGAGGAAGCAATTCCAATTCCAAATGGAAGCCTCAGGTACAAACTGCAGCCAACGGATCATAAATAATATCTCAGATTCCCTTTCCCCCCCCTCCTATGTTTGTGTACATGAGCAGGGTGCCATTATTAATGCATAGTGCTCATGGCTCAGGTGTTTCATTTCAGATCACACTGAAGTAGCTTTCTATTTCAGGCTGGTGATCAACAGAAATCTTGTCTCACACAATCTCTGGGCTTTTTATAACACCTGTACCTTGCCTGGGGCAAAAAAACCCTACATATAACAATCAGAAAAGGTTTATGAACAAAAATATCACTAATGTCATACCTAAACTTGTGCATTACATAAAGATACTGAGGAATTTGTCATCATGGCTGCATCACATCAGTGACCATCATCGAATTTGTGGACGGTACTGTACATGTGGACCAGGGGCATATACAAGATTTCTAAACGTTGCCATTATAATAGCATCGTGTGCTGTACATGAGCCATTTAACTAAATGTAATAATATATTTAATTACAGTGATGACAAACTGTGAGAGTGATATTTAACAATGTGGAGATGATCCTACCATCACTATGCTTCATATGATTGCACTGATTAATGTGATAACTGCAACCCTCTCTGTTGTGTTCAGAGTAGTGCTTCCACACTGCGAACGTGAACACAGAGAGAATGAGGAGCTTCTCCTCGCTGGCCAATCGGGCCCTCAACCAGGACAACACATAGAGCCTGGACCCTTTCTAGACTTTCCAGGACTCCCTCAGCACCCACTACCTCAGCTGGATTTTCACACAATTTGACCTACATGCACATTTTTACATTAACAATACATGACATATTCATATTTATTTTTACGCTCTATCTTGGCGTAATTAGCTGTTTTTATATTTTTACTGTGTATGATTATGTGAAAAAATAAATTTGAATTTGCATATTCTAGAATCTAACCCTGACCCTATTACTTTAATTTCACACAAATTACTGTCTAATAAACAATGGGGCTTTTTACACCTGGTCACTTCATGTGTTTTCTGTGATCACATAACTATCCGATGGTAAAAAGACCAGGTCTAAATGTTTTCGAGACGGATATAAACCCGATCGTTCAAACCACTTCAGGAGGTGGTCTGGGACGCATTTCAGATGTAACTGGACAGGTGTAAATGAATGTGGTTGTTCAAGCCACATACAGTACGTCAGCGCTATACTCCTCCCAAACGGAAGTACGTCACTCGCAGGTGATCTTTCTCCCAGGTGTCTCGTTGGGACTTAAAATGCAGAAAACAGTAAATGCTGTTTTTTGTACTGTAGCATAACCATCGTAACAAGTTTATTCGTCTTCTTTTTGATTGCGTTCTGAAAACCGCATACACCAAAGGGTGTTCCATTTCAGTTACCCCGGAAATGAGGTAAACTATATTTGCATTTTGGGCGGGAGTAGAAAGATCGGATCGATATCCGATTCGCCGAGACGCATTTATGTGGCCTAATGTAAATGGAACAGTTTTAACAAATCAGCTAGCTGTCGGATCAGAGAAAACACATGAAGTGACCAGGTGTAAAAAGGCCCAATGTTACTTTTCCACTAAATTCAATGCTTCGTGCTATGTTCACTTCGGGAGTCATCAGAATGCAGAAACTTTGCAAATATTAAAAAATAAATGCAACCCAGCTTTGGGGATTGTGTCCAGTTTCTTCAGAGTTACCCTTTGGACACAATCCCCAAAGCTGGGGTTCATTAATTTAAATTTTTTTGCAAAGGTTGTAAGCTAAAAACAAAACTCTACAATGATGCACACTTCACACCTCACACTTAAAGGTAGGGTCTCTGATGTTTGAAAGCCAATGATGACATTTGAAGTCACCAAAACAAACACGCCCCTAACCCAAATGGGTCCCACCCCTTTATTGATAGCTCCGCCCACACATACATTCGCAACCCAAGCAAATACTGGAAAGAAATGTGTCTTTATCATAGCTGAAGGGAAGAACAATACGATTGCAGATAAACAAACAAGCAAAAATGACACACAAGCATAATCATGCAAAGGACAAAGACATATATTAGTTCTGTGTAACAAAGCAAAACCAACGTTACTCACCTATCGAGAAGGAAAAAAGCACCTCGGCATCTTAAGTAAAGTTGGTCACACATTCACAGATTGGAGTTTCCCGAGTCAAAAACTCCTGAGCTAAACGCTGTTACTACACAAAACGCGGTTGTAGCTGCGTCTCTACATTACTACGATAGAAAAGAGGTGTTATTTGTGTAGTAACAGCGTTTAGCTCAGGAGTTATTGACTCGGGAAACTCCAATCTGTGAATATGAGGCCAACTTCCTGCTCCTTCAGTTCTCTCCAGCGCTGGAAAGCTGATCCTATATTAACACGTCCTACTTCTTACCTTATCGTAAGCCTTTCTTCGCTTTCTTTCTTTGTTTTTATCCTCCATGTTAATGTTAAAACTGCTTTCTGCTAATGTCACACATGCGCACTGAACACTCTCTCTGCCCATATTGAGAAAACACACCCCTTTCTGCTCAATGGCTACACGTTTGTTTTGATTTTTGTTTAGTTTGTCAGCCCAACGCAGTTTTCTGAAGCATTTCTCAAACATCGGAGACCCTGCCTTTAAATATTAACAATGCTGTGGAGTTGAGACATTATAAAGACATTCAATGATCAACATGGACACGACAAAAAGTTTTTAGCTGCTGGTAAAAAGAGTTAATAAAAACAAATGAAGTCAGGTTTTCTGAGCA
Organism: Tachysurus vachellii; assembly: GCF_030014155.1. Classification (NCBI taxonomy): domain Eukaryota; kingdom Metazoa; phylum Chordata; class Actinopteri; order Siluriformes; family Bagridae; genus Tachysurus; species Tachysurus vachellii. Next base: position 4,745,677 of record NC_083464.1, on the reverse strand, counting down.
TTTGCATGAATAGATGAACTTGTTTATACTTGCTGCATCTCCCAGCTATCACACCTGTAACCAGCGACAGTCTGTATGCTTCCTATTGCTATTTTCCCATGCAGCATTTAAGCTACTGTTCTACATAATGCTGTCACAACCGTCTCCATACTTTTCATCTCTTCCCGCCAGCACTTTAGCAGAGTGGAACTGATTTTTTAAGCAGACTACCTCCCAGGAGAGACGACTGTTATCATGTTAATTACTTATTCCTGTTGGATGTGTAAAATAGAGAACGGATCCCCCAGAGACTGCAAAAAAGCAACAACCCGAAATAATCACTGCTCAAGCTATCCGGATCTCTCTGCATAGTAAAACGGCTGAACATGATCTTCTCATCAGGAAGTGAGAGATGAATAGGGAAAGGGGAATTTTTCCATCTTATAGTATTAAATATACAATATTGTGGGGAACAATAGCTTAGTGGTGAGCATGTTTGTCTCACACTTTTGGAGATGGGGGTTTGTATGTTCCCCATTTGATTCAAGGATTTTCTCCAGGTTCTCGTGTTTCCTCCCTCAATCCAAAGACATGCCTTGTAAGCTGTTCTCTGAATTGTTAACAGTGAGTGAATTGGAGTATGCGTGTGTGTGGTTGCGCTGTATGATGGGTTGGTCCCATCCCGGGTGTCCTCTGTTTTCTATCCCTAGTCACATAAGATTTCTGATAACCCTGTGTAGGATAAACAGTACAGAACATGGAAAAATAGATGAATGGATGGATGGATTATTAGATATATGAATAGGCAGAATGTCTTAAAGGCATGTTTTATACTATAATTAGCTGTGGTACATCAGATAAGTGTTCAATCTTCAGGATCCATCGACGTACTGTACTACTACTGACACAGGGATAATAAAACGCTACTCCAAACTAGTCACGCTGCATTAACATTATACAATCATTATAATGAAACCTTTATCATAAGCATAAAATTATTATATCCAGACACAGAAACACTTTTTTTAAGCAAGCGCTTCAAGTTAGTAATCATGTTGTAACAGTTTCCCCTGTTACTTACTGTATGTACCAGGAGTACTCTTAATGGAGCTATGTAATTACCTACCGGAGCAGTAGGGGGCGATCTGTCCAGGTGATACACAAAACCCCTATTTAAGGTAACCAAGAAGGAGTCAGGCAGGAAGTAAGTTTCTATCTCCTTTGGAGCAGCTTACCTCATGGTGGTTTGGGCCTTTGTACCCTGGTTGAGGAACTTGATAGTTCTTGATGGGGGGGGTGGATTGTTGCTTTATTGTAAACTGTGGAATTCTTGGTATGGGGATTGTTGGTGTAGTGTAGGATTTGCATATTGTCGCTGTCGGGCGGAATCCTCGTATCTCCAAAACCATTACTTTTCAGGAAATTAAAAAAACGCAGTACCTTATCTACAGTGCACAGGGTTTAGTCCGCGTTGCAGTGGATTGTCTTGCGCTAAATTCCTGTCCTCAGACGAGCACCAGAACTAGCGGAAGTCAAGATTTTTTTTTCTTTGAGCCCAGTGTTTCGAAGACATTTACCTCAGAAGATGTGTTGATTCGTTGCAACTCTTCTTGAGGAGAAATATGCGGCGAAGCTCTCCCGCGGAGTGAGGAAGAGGTGGACAGTTGAAGTGTCCAATGGAGTTATGAGATTTGCACTCAAGCTATTTTCAAGACTTTAGATTGGTTAATAACTTGTAAAAATAACAGACCCACGTGGGGACTGACCAATAGCATCGATATGTGAAAAAATATGAAATTGACCAAATTTGGACATACAAGGTTTCCGCCCGACAGCGACGATATGCAGGTTAAGTCTTTAATACACTTGACTCATGAGTAAAATTGGTCTGCTGAGTCCTTTCATTTATTGTAATACTTAAACTAATATCAACGGAATAGGTGTTACAATGTTGTGTCTCATATTGTCTTCCCAACAAATTTCTGCCGTTTAAAATATTCTAGAGTTAGACAAATTTTGGGAGTTTATTTTTTAACTCAGACTACAGTCTGTGTTTAAAGCAAATCTAAAGCGGTGTAATAGTTTGGTGTTCATGCACTGGGTGTTGAGGATTCTGGTTCAACTCCCCTTGGTTTGGTCCACATCTTTCCTGTGCCCAGCTGCATTACCTTGGATTTCCTTATCAGGAAGGTAAAAGTGCCATTTTATTTTGTTAAACTGTTTTTTTTAATGCTGTGTGGCATTTTCAGAGAATGTCACAAAGATCATTGTCCTTTTTTAAACTTTATTTTATTAGTTCTTATATAACAATTCTCTTTTTTTACAATCTACAATCGATCAGTGAATGTGAAAGTAATCCATGTTTCATGTTTATGTATATCACACTCTCTGTTCTATATGTTATATTAATGCTAAGACATTAACATGAATAAAAATCTTAAACTGGGTAATCTTTGCTGCCGACATTATCTATCTATCTATCTATCTATCTATCTATCTATCCTCACTCTCCTGTCACTCTTCACAATCTATTTTATTTGTTCAACAAATTTCGAGTTTCTACACTGGCTGATTTGGGGATTCACCCCTTGCTGACACAAGGATAACAACTGATGTGTTTGTATGTTTATTTGTTTAGTGGACATGAATGAAGTGCAGCTTTATTCATTCATTCATTCATTCATTCATTTTCTACTGCTTATCCGAACTACCTCGGGTCACGGGGAGCCTGTGCCTATCTCAGGCGTCATCGGGCATCAAGGCAGGATACACCCTGGACGGAGTGCCAACCCATCACAGGGCACACACACACTCTCATTCACTCATGCAATCACACACTACAGACAATTTTCCAGAGATGCCAATCAACCTACCATGCATGTCTTTGGACCGGGGGAGGAAACTGGAGTACCCGGAGGAAACCCCTGAGGCACGGGGAGAACGTGCAAACTCCACACACACAAGGCGGAGGCGGGAATCGAACCCCCAACCCTGGAGGTGTGAGGCGAACGTGCTAACCACTAAGCCACCGTGCCCCCCTTCTAAGACTAATAATTGCTACTAAAGAGTACAATTAGCTAGAAATAGTCCGGTAAAATAAGTTAGAAAGTAGGTCACGGAAACTTTCCACGCCGAAATCAGACAGACTTGCCACATCACATAGGATTGTGCATCAGCCTCTGTACCAGCATCATTTTCTTCCCTGCACAGCTTGAAACAAATTATAGAAGTTCTCACTGGCTGCCACCCCAGATGGCAATTTGATGATGAATTGAATTTCTGTGCACTTTCCTCGCACCCAGCTCACTCGTTAGTGGACCTCGAACTCCACTCTCCCCTTCCTAATGGCTGAGAGCTTACAAACTTTTTTTATTTTCATTTACATCCTTTATAGATTGACTTGACAAACACTAATTCCTTTCTGCCAATATATGCAAATGTTCACTGATGAAAACATCACACAAAGTTGACCAACGCAATGGCAGTTCAAAAACGGTGTGATCGTCTCCAAGTGGTTCTATACACAACAACCCACGAATCATGGGCTGTACATGTTTACATTCTGTTTTGCGCACTTTTTCTGCTTTTGCACAAACTGTCCAACATTTCAGCCATTTTGCACATATTGTACAATATCTCAGTCATTTTGCACATACTATACAATATTTCAGTCATTTGCTGTTTTTGCACAATTCTATATATTATTTCAAGGACCCGCTGCTAAGAAACTGTGTTCATTCTAGTATCACTGCACGAAATATTGTTTAAACATTTAGTATTCGCATACAGTATTATTTACTGGTAGGTCGGTCGGCGCTGTTTCTGTTTACTGTTTATTGTCTTTTGTGTATTGTATTTTTTTGTAGTTTTTGTATTGTCTTGTAACTTTTTGTCTGCACTGTCTTTTGTCCTGGGGGCATGGTGGCTTGGTGGTTAGCATGTTCACCTCACACCTCCAGGGTTGGGAGTTCGATTCCCGCCTCCACCTTGTGTGTGTGGAGTTTGCATGTTCTCCCCATGTCTCGGGGGTTTCCTCCGGGTACTCCGGTTTCCTCCCCCGGTCCAAAGACATGCATGGTAGGTTGATTGGCATCTCTGGAAAATTGTCCGTAGTGTGTGACTGCGTGAGTGAATGAGAGTGTGTGTGCCCTGCGATGGGTTGGCACTCCGTCCAGGGTGTATCCTGCCTTGATGCCTGATGACGCCTGGGTCATGGGGAGCCTGTGCCTCGAGGTAGTTCGGATAAGCGGTAGAAAATGAATGAATGAATGAATGTCTTTTGTCCTGCACTGTCTTGTCCTGTACTGTTTGCACCAGGCTGCACAGTTGCACTTTATTTGGCTAGGACTACTTACAATTCCTTAGCTCTGTTTTTGTTTTATGTAGCACAATGATCCTGGAGAAACGTCTCATTTCGCTATGTACTGCAACAGCTATATATGGTTGAAATGACAATAAAAGCTTCTTGACTTGAAATACTACATGAAGATCTATTCCCAACAGAGTGACGAGACTTCAACCAGGGGTAGGACATCAGGGTTGATGAAGTAGGTCTGGAAGAAGAAGTAATAACCACACATATCTGTTCATGATTACACCTGTGTCTTTATAAACACACCAGCAACACTTTTTATTCATATTGTGTTGATACAGTTTTGATTTATTACCCATTTTTCTATTTACGTGTTCGGTTTTCTGAACGTTTCCTGTTTGCTCATTGCATGATCCTCGCCTGTGTTTTGACTTCATATTTGCCTGACAGACATTTCGAATTTCTCTGCCTTGATCCTTATTAAAAACTGTTGAACTGCGATTGCATCAGTTTTGTCTCACCGTTTGAGACAACCTTAAATTCAATATTAAATAATATCTAAGTGCTTTTTTATAGATTACAGTTTCTCCAGTGTAAAGACAAAAACGTAAAGATGCAGGAAATGTGAAGAAATTCTACAATAAATAATGTAACATGTATGCAGGTATTGCAGTGTGTATAATGTGTGTGAAAGTACAAATAGAATGTGTATATGTCAAGATATTGCCCTGAAGATAGAGAAGAGTTATAAAGACGTGCACGTGAACGTTGTATGAAGTGTAGAGCACGGTCTCGGCACAAAAACACGAAACGTTCACTGAAGAGTTATGTGGTTTATGGCTTGTGGATATAAACTGTCCTTGAATCGTGAGCAGTAGCGTGAGCAGGTTGTCATTTGTCAACATAGTTATAATAATTTATAAATACAGAGTTAAAAAAGAAAGTCACCGAATAACAAGGAGAATCTTAAAAAATATTTTTTTTATCTTAACAATTATTAATGTTTGTATGAGTCAGAACTCCGTTCAGGGTGTATCCTGCCTTGATGCCTGATGACGCCTGAGATAGGCACAGGCTCCCTGTGACCCGAGGAAGTTCGGATAAGTGGTAGAAAATGAATGTATGAATGTATGAATCAGCTGTCCGAAGAGCTTTTAAAACAATATTTGGCTTGATTTTAAGTTTGCTTGCTTTCTAATTTGTTTGCTTTCTAGAAAAACATGTTTAATTTTTAATTAAATATTATATCAAAGCTTCTGATCTTTATTCACTCATGAGCTAATAATTTCTTTAGACTGCTGATGAATACATCCTGCCCTTTAATGATGAAGGAGCTTTATATATATATATATATATATATAAAAACTCAGATATAGCCTCTACTTTATATGCTATAAAGACAAAATGATAATTGATAGACGTTGGTCTTTGCTGAAGTGGCAAGCTATAGATAATGCCTTGAGTGCTGTCTTATTTAACCTCTATGCTTTGATCCTTTTTCCTTTGAGTACTGTCTCGGTGTATCCTTTATACAAAAAAATGAACACGAAGCCTATCAAAGCTTGTCTGATCTCGTGCGGAATTAGTGACGTCTCGATACCTGCAGTCAGCATATCCATCATCTTTGTCATTGAAGCCTAATTTGTATTCCGCTTGCTAAAGGAGCGTGCTAGCTCTTTCCTCTTATCGTTGCTCATTTGCTTGATTTTACATCCTCTTGAAAGCTTAAATATTTGCAATGCCAGTTGGGACTTGTTCTCTGTTTTAAATTGAACTGCAACTACAGTATAATTAAAAATGCCTCTGAGCAACGGAAGCGTAAAGGAACTACCTTTTTCCACTGGAACCATAGACGAATGTCTGCAGCAGAAACACCTGCGTGTACCAAATTATAGAGGATTATTTTACAGTACTGAATATTTCAGAAACTTCTAAAGTTCTTCTAGTGACCTTCTTTCATCACCCAATAACATGGCAGATTATTATAGTAACTACAGCAATTTTCAGAGTGAAGGATGAAAATCCAGTACTTTCTATCATGTAGATTTAAAATGTATTTATAATGAATAACAGGGAAGTGTTGAAAAAAAATCTTTAGAATAAATTTCCAACTCACATATTCTAGAATTTTCCAGATCTCAGACTTCTGGATCTTCTAAATGGACAATATTTCAACTTTAACTTATTTTCAACTGTAAAGCAGAAACACAAATTGATGGAATGAAATACTCCTGTTATGAAGACCTTTGCTGGGGATTGATCTGCATAGACAGCTAGTGACTCTGTAATTTAATGAATTAAATTGACTCTAATGAATTTGCTGTGAATGTGGCCACCTGACGACTGTAACGAAGTCTTTGAGCCACTGCTGCGTCAGTCAGCTTTGTGCTTGGATCTTCATCAGTGATCATTTGAAGACTTCGGGAGGAAGGAATTAGTGTTAAGTCTGTAACGAACTCAGAAATGACTCTGACCTGTTAGTTCCTCAGGAGCTACAGTATTGGTTGCTTAATTCCGCTCGACTACAAACTGTTGTAGAAAGGACATTATTTACATTTACATTATTTCTTACATCCACCCAAATGAGGATGAGGTTCCCTTCTGAGTCTGGTTCCTCTCAAGTTTTCTTCCTCATATCATCTCAGGGAGTTTTTCCTCAACACCGTCACCTCTTAAATTTTTTTATTCATTTCTATACTTCTGTAAAGCTGCTTTGAGATATTAAAATACAATTCTGGTGGATAATTGTGTTTAAACCATGGATTCTTTCTGTTCTTTCATGGACTGTCAAGGATATGGACATAGATGTGTGTGTGTGTGTGTATGTATGTATAAGGCTATTTGTGTTTTTTTTATATTCTCACAGAAGCCACACAAGGCGAAAGGTTACTGTAAGTGTGCTTTTTTCATGACCTTCCCACCACCAAAGCGCTGAGATAAGGCTCTGGGGTGGTTTGACTTCAGAAAGCAAAAATAACCAGGTCAGAGGAAAAGGTTGAGAATAAAAATGAAGTTAATCATAAGAAGGCAGTATCTACTTATTTTCCTTGGATTTTGTAAAGCTTGCTATTTTTCTTATTATTTACTGAGTGAAAAGTGAGGTCTCCCATGCCAGCTCATCGTCAGAGATGGCACAGAAGTAGAACAGACATTAAAGCAGATAAGGCATTGCATAAATTCTGCAGAGAGTTATTCCTTCCATGGACTTCCTTAGATTTTAATAGAAAGGAACATAAACTTTGCTTTGTGCATGAACAATTCCTTCGACATTTCAACTGAGTATTTGTTGCTTCCAGATGGAACGAGAGTCGGTGCCTTAAATACATCTGCTAAAGAAAAATATTGGAATTGGTGAAGTAGCATTGTGAGGTTTACTTCCTACTTGGAGGAACATCAGGTGACATCTCTGCATCTACATCAGATCTACATCTGCTCCATGCATCATGTTACCATTTAGATTAATCGGAGGTCTTTTGGAACAAAATTCTGTGACATCGCAAACTAACCGCTGTCAGTTCATCTGATCTAATAAAATTCATGTGGAAAGTTAATAAGTCTGTAAAGAATTGTCCCTGGACTGGAAAAGCATGCATAATTCTCCAATACACTCATAGTTTAGTAAGGAAGGTGAGAGAGAAGCTAGCAGTCACCTGTAAGCAGTCATCCTGTTGCAGGATGACCTGAAAGCAGCCAGAACACTGAACAATAAACAGCAGTTCTATTGTCCATTTTCTCCTAAAAAACGGAAGATGTCTGATCTGCATCACACCAGACAAATCAGTGCTCTTTTTGGAAAAAAGACAAAACAAAAAATTATAATTCTGCTTGTGTTTTGGAGAAAGAAATGTTAACCCTAAAAACAAATCTAACCCTAAATCCTAAACCTAAACCCTTAAACCTAACCCTAAAAACAAACCCAACCCGAAATCCTACACCTTTAAACCTAACACTAAAAATAAAACCAACCCGAAATGCATTCACCAGGGGTTTCGTTACCACAACGTAAAGTGGGGGTGTTTCTGGAGGTTTTAGAAAAACGCACTCTTTCAAAAAAAAAAAGAGCATACCTACGATGGATAATGAAGGACAAAACAGTCATACAGGTAGATTTTATATTTTATATCTATTATGCTTTATTATCTTACAGTTAAGTTATTTTCGAAAACAAACAACCAAAAACTACGGTTAGATGATCAAATAGGCCATGCTTACACGATGACGCAATATCTGTTACGCTGTTCTGAAATCCCTGGAAATAAGTGCATCCCCAACCCGAAATCTTAAACCTAACCCTAAAAATAAAACCAACCCGAAATCCTAAACCCAAAACCAAATTCAATACTAAACCTAAACATCAACCCTAACTTTAAACCATAACCCCGTAAACAAACCCTAAACTCTGAGCCCTAACTAGTACCATTACACTTGTTTATAATAGTATTTAAGTGTTTTATACTTGTTTATACTAATATTTCAATATTTTAATTGGGTATACTTTATATAAAGTCCTAACCCTTAACCCAGACAAATCAAAAAATTATAATTGAAAAGAATGAAGTAATGCAGCAATAATATGATGTTCATTCATTCATCTACTACCGCTTATCCGAACTACCTCGGGTCACGGGGAGCCTGTGCCTATCTCAGGCGTCATTGGGCATCAAGGCAGGATACACCCTGGACGGAGTGCCAACCCATCGCAGGGCACACACACACTCTATCACACACTACGGACAATTTTCCAGAGATGCCAATCAACCTACCATGCATGTCTTTGGACCAGGGGAGGAAACCGGAGTACCCGGAGGAAACCCCCGAGGCACGGGGAGAACATGCAAACTCCACACACAAGGCGGAGGCAGGAATCGAACCCCCGACCCTGAAGGTGTGAGGCGAACGTGCTAACCACTAAGCCACCGTGCCCCCCCAATATGATGTTCATATTAGAGTAAATCAATCTAATAGAGAAACAGACGAAACTGAATCTGCAGAGAAGATTGACCTTTCAACAAGACAATGATCTCCAACATGCAGCTAAAATAACTTGACTGTTTTTTTTTGCCTTCTAGTTTCTCTATTATTTATAAGTACATAAAAAAACAAGGCTTCTGTACAGTTGCTGATGCCTTCAACCTCAAGAGGCATGCGGTATGTTGTGGGTCAGATTCAGATTTCAGACCATACCTGCAAGGATTGTGTGAAATTCTACATGTGGATCTATTTGGAATTCTGTATGGATTGCGGAATTACAAATTATCTTTCCGAAGTCTTTTTCCAGAGATAAATACAGGGCTGTATTATCTGTTTTATCAGTTATTCCACCGACCACTAAGAGACTCCATGAAGTGGTGCAGCCGGGAATCTAAATGTTCAGAAATCCAGCACTGTGTAATCTGTGTGAGGCAGAAAACCACAATTATTTCAACTGGCTGAGCTCTTATAAGATGGCATCAAAGTGAAAGCCGCGAAGCAACGGAAAACCCAGACACGATAAATGTGATAAACATGGAAGGACCTGATGCACAACAAACTGATGTAGAATGAAATCTGGATCGGAGAGCAACACTGTCAGTAGCAACAGTGAATCACACAGGAGATGAAACGGTTGATCTCACACTCACATTGCCGCTTCCTCAGGTAAAAATCCTTCTTGCCCAATAAAAAAGAAGGAACCAGAAGAGAATTTTATCTTCTGTTAAAGGCCATGTGAAAAAAATCTTCAAAAACAAGATTAATAATCCTAAACACTAAGCATATGTTTAAACTCAACTAAATCCCAAAACTAAAACAATCCCATAGCCATAACCCTAAATGCTAATGCTAAATCCTCAAAACAAACCTCAACCCTAAATCCTAAACCTTAACCCTAAACCATAAATACAAATTTATCCCTAAATCTAAAATTAAACCCTAACTAGTACTATAACTTGGTATACTTAATAGTTTATAATATAATTAAGAAATTTTAATATTTTCAATTGGGAATAAAAAGTAATGTTTCATGATTTTATTGCTGATTAAAAAAAACAATATTTTCTTTAGAAATATGGCTGAAAATTGAGTTGGAATTAGTTAAATTATTATTCAAAAAGTAAATAAACTCATAAAATATATTTTAAAAGACTGCTGGTGTGAGCAGCAGTGTATCAGATATATTTCATTAAAATGTCCAATATTAAAAGATTTTACAAAAATAGTTTTGAGTAAGAAAATCTCTTTTTTCACAAGGACTACTTCTGATTATCTTGTTTCAGACATGAATATGTCAGCCTAGAAGTATTTTAAAGATATCACGCAGTGAGGCCGATACATGGTGTGATTAAAGTGTGTCAAATAATAAGACCTAACAGATTATATATATATAAAGGCACCAGAATTCTGAAACACAGTCTACATTCACAGCCTGATGCTCAGAGGCCATGATTGAATTTATGCAAAACATCTATCACGATCCATGAGATAATACTGAAGGTGGACAGGAAGCAATCAAATTGCTATTCTAGTCACCTTCATTATTCATGAAGGTACAGGTGTTCCGTAGGATTCTTATTAAATCACATCTATTCGGACCTAAACAGTCTCAGGAGAGCTGGGAACAGGCAAAGCAAATTAAATCTGATCCATTGCAGGAGGTCAGACATCGACTGCCGCTGTCCCGCACCGTCGACATAAAACACCTTCATGTCTTTCACACTCTGTGCCACTTCAGTAAGTCTAACAAAATAATATCCTCCATCAGAAACCTTACCGTTTGACCTGAAGTAACGGGAACTGCGGCAAAAAGAGGAGGTGCAGTAAGTGAGTGCGTACACTAGAGTCAAAATACTGGATGATGAAAACAGAATAACAACCAGATTGAAAAAGAGAGAAAATACAGAGGCTTTTTGGCCAGAAATGCTTATTCATGAGTGATTAACATAACACACATACACTGAGGGGGGACATTGACCCCTATTTAATATGCTTCTAGGGCATTTGATATGCTTCCAAAATTGTTTAGAATTTTTACTTTATAAATATGAGCATAAACTTATGTATTCATAATGTACTCATAAGCATAAAGTTAAACACAATACTTAAACACAATAAACAAACTATTAGTTCTAAACCCAATCCCTTAACCCTAAAAACAAACCCTAACCTTAAACCCTAAAAACAATCCCTTAACCCTAAAAACAATCCCTAACATTAAACCCTAACCTTAAACCCTAAAAACAATCCCTTAACCCTAAAAGCAAACCCTAACATTAAACCCTAACCTTAAACCCTAAAAACAATCCCTTAACCCTAAAAACAAACCCTAACATTAAACCCTAACCTTAAACCCTAAAAACAATCCCTTAACCCTAAAAGCAAACCCTAACATTAAACCCTAACCTTAAACCCTAAAAACAATCCCTTAACCCTAAAAACAAACCCTAACATTAAACCCTAACCTTAAACCCTAAAAACAATCCCTTAACCCTAAAAACAATCCCTAACATTAAACCCTAACCTTAAACCCTAAAAACAATCCCTTAACCCTAAAAGCAAACCCTAACATTAAACCCTAACCTTAAACCCTAAAAACAATCCCTTAACCCTAAAAACAAACCCTAACATTAAACCCTAACCTTAAACCCTAAAAACAATCCCTTAACCCTAAAAACAAACCCTAACATTAAACCCTAACCTTAAACCCTAAAAACAATCCCTTAACCCTAAAAACAAACCCTAACATTAAACCCTAACCTTAAACTCTAAAAACAAACCCTAACATTAAACCCTAACCTTAAACCCTAAAAACAAACCCTAACATTAAACCCTAACCTTAAACCCTAAAAACAATCCCCTAAAATAAATAAAATGATTATTTTCCCACACAAATCAATATATTCAAAGTAAATGTTGATATCAAACCTATTTCTGTTCTATGACATGTTCTAAGGGTTCATAAGCAGCTCAAGTTTACCTTCATCCACTAAAATTCTGTCTAAGGTATCTGTGTAATTTCCTCTAAAATTGCATTTCTTTGTCTACTCATCCTGAGGCATCTAGAGATTCCAGTTAGATTCTTCTTCACAAAGATTACGGACATTCAAAGAGAAGTTACCAACTCCATGTGGTGTTTGAGGACAACAACCTCCTCATCAATACACAATTATCAGACTGTATCTGACTGTAGAAAGGACATTATTCATAATAACACTCTCTGGTGTTTATAACAGTTTATAATCACACCCTCCAGTGTCACCCAAATGAGGATGAGGTTCACACAGAGTCTGGTTCCTCTCAAGGTTCCTTCCTCTTCCATCTAAGGGAGATTTTCCTCACCACAGTCGCCTCAGGCTTGTTCATTAGAGATAAATACAAAGACACTTAAATAAAAGTCTAGTATTAATCTTAAACTTTCGTATAATATGAATTATAAATCAGACTCACAGACAGAGCATCATTCATTTGTTTACACTGATTGTAGGAATGTAGTTGTGTACTGTAGGTGTTTGCTTGTTGAACACAACTCTGGACCAAACACCCTTCACATCCCCTCCTCTCCCCTTTCCTGTTTATCTGACTCCAGTTTTTTTTTTATCTCCTTTGAGCCATACTGCGCAGAATTCACACATCTCCAGCGAGGTTTTCAAGCCAACATTACACCTGTCAACTCTGCTAAATGAAACCATCTGACTCAACTCTTACTTCTATAAATTCCTCATGAGCCCAGAAGCAGGAGTAATGAAAAAAACGAGTTTCGTCTCTAATAATTTAAGAATGAAAAACGTTTATTGTCTAATTAGGATCGTTTTTTTTCGACTGCTGACTGATTAAATGCCACGTATAAGAACGTTTTGACGTTTTTACTCGGAGAGAAGGTCAAAAAGTAGATGAAGACTGAGAGAAGCAGTGAAATGAGCACTTATTTCATTCGCTCAGCAGGTGTGCAGTTAATCAATAGCAAAATAAATTGCTTTAAATCACTTAAATATTGTCTATCGTTATGGTAGATGCTAACGAGCAGCTTGCAATTAAAGCACCAAAGTCAGCGATGCTCCAAACCCTCTGTTGTAGAATTATGTATTCATTTAGCAGATGCTTTAACACAAAGCAGCTTAGAAACCACGCAGGATCAGATGAAGTGTGGCTGGAGATTCAGAGCTCTAAACCAAACCAGTCCTGGGATTTGAACTCATAACATGTTAGAACATTTTCTCTTCTGTTTTAATGATGAAATATTAAAATGTTTTCCGACATACTTTGCACTTTGTATTTAAGAATGTAGATAAATAAGTTGAAGTAGAGGAATGCTGTTCCTGACATGGGTGATAGTTCTGCTTTTCATGCTCAGCTCTCACTGGAGAAGCTGTCTCCTGCTGTCTCCTGCTGTAATTTTAGACAGCTGCAGAGCTAAACATCGCACCATCAGACGCACAACCTCACACGAGTAATTACACTGCACTAACACAGGGCGCTGCACACACACACATCTCACTGAGAGAATCTCTACACACAGCAGAGTCCAGAGATAGGCACCTGCACAAACACACACTCATACTCGCTCTCTCACAATTACACTCACGCTCACACATACAGTACATACACTCACAGACTCACACTCGCTCACACATACTTACACACACACACACACACACTCGCGCTCACTTACACTCGCTCACACACACACACACACACTCACTCGCGCTCACTTACACTTGCTCACACACACACACACTCACTCGCGCTCACTTACACTTGCTCACACATACACTCACACTCGTTCACACATACATATATACACACTCACACACTTACACTGGCTCACACATACACACTCACACTTGCTCAAGCTCACACATACACACACATGCTCACAAGCATGTGTGTGTATGTGTGAGCTTGAGCAAGCATGTGTGTGTATGTGTGAGCTTGCTCACACACACACACACACTCACTCGCGCTCACTTACACTTGCTCACACATACACTCACACTCGTTCACACATACATATATACACACTCACACACTTACACTGGCTCACACATACACACTCACACTTGCTCAAGCTCACACATACACACACATGCTCACAAGCATGCTCATGCTCACACACACATGCACTCACACACATGTTCGCAAACGCTTACACACACTCACTCAAACACACACTCGTACTCGCTCATTAACACATGCACATCTCTCTCTCACTCTCTCTCTCTCCTTTGCACATACTCTCACACACACTCTTACACTCATACACAAACACACACACAAAGTGCTTAAGTAAAATCCCCTCATTCTCTGTTAGTGAACACTCTTTAGACTCTTCTGTTTTTCAGCAATCTTTAACTTTGCTCAAGTCAATCTGCTCTGTGAACAGTAATGAGAGCAATCATCACCATCATGCACATGAAATCACTGGATCGAAATGAAACACCGTTATGTCGACACTCTTGGAAGTAAATGTTATATCACAAACCTTTTATGGGTTCAACCGTTTTCATGGATTTAATTTTTTATTGTTGCTTTGTCATTTTGTACACAAGCTGTTACTCCAGCAGTTTATTAAAAAGCTAACAAACTGCTGGAACTAATGTCTGACCAGTCAATAGAGAATTTAACAGCACTGAGGTATAAAATTATTATATAAGGATTAAAAATACACTCATACTGTATTTGTATCCTGATCATCCTGACCAGAAGCCTATGAAAGCTATGAGGCATCTGATCTATGAGATTGGTCTAGATTATTGTCCAAACTGCTTAAAATCCTTATAATACACATAATTAAAAATAAATACAATTGAATTCCTTAAATTGAAATATCTTTGAAATATCTTTTTAACAATCTGTTTACTTCCAGAGGGAAGTTGTGGACTACACCAGGCCCTAAAGCGATGCTTTGCTATGTAGAATGATTAAAAGTGACATTTTTAATCCATTTAAATGCTGACATTTTGAGGGCAAGCTTACATTTTGCTCACATGATGCTCCTGGCTACAGCTGAATCCTGAACATGAGGAACTGTTATGCACAGTAGCAGCTGTAACAGCTGTGTAAATAAGAAAATCATTAAAAAATAAAAAATAAAAATAAAAACCTGGAAGGAAACATTGCTTTCTTTTTTTTTTTCTTTTTCTTTTTTTTTTTTTTTGGGGTGGGGGGGGGGGGGGGTTAGTGCTTGGGAAATTTCTGGATAAATGATATCATCATTCAGGCTTCTGAAAGGTCAAAAGGAAGGTTATTGGCTTGACCCCAATTAAATTCCACTTGAAAAATAAATGATCATTAACTATTTTTAAATTGTACACCTCGTATCTTTAATGTCTTTTATGTTAAAAGAGTATATAAGATAACGGCACTGCTCTGACTTTTATCCGAGGTCTATTAGGATATACATATGCTTATGTTGGAAGTTCAATACTTTGTACAATATGCACAGATTTTGTGTAAAGTGGCTGAGAAAGGAAAGAGTTGAACAATCCAGATGTGTTGTTACTGTAGCTGCATAAATGTCTTTGTGAATACAGAAGGAAGTAGTGTCACAGTTAACAGCTCCTCAACAACAAAAACACAACTGCTGCGGTGAAGAAATGCTGTTATCACCATGTAGCAAGGTTTTTTGGTGTACAAAATGAAGGAAGAAAGGAAAGACATGGAAAAAAGCTGTATTAAGAAACACTTAAATCAAATAATTATAATAATATTAATAATAATAGCACCAATAACAATAATAATATTAATAATAATAACAACAACAACAATAATAATAATAATAATTATTATTATTATTATTGATATGATTATTGTTTGTGTTGTTATTATTGTTGTTGTTATTATTATTATTATTATTGTTGTTGTAACACCAATAATAATAACAATAACACTAATAATATTATTATTAATAATATTATTATTAGTGTTATTGTTATTATTATTGGTGTTGTTATTATTATTATTATTATTATTATTATTATTGTTGTTATTATTATTGTTGTTATTATGAACAATAATAATAACAATAATAATAATAATAATAATAATAATAATAATAATAATTATTATTATTATTATTGTTGTTATTATTATTGTTGTTATTATGAACAATAATAATAATAATAATAATAATAATAATAATAATAATTATTATTATTATTATTATTATTATTATTATTATTGTTACAACCTTTCTCTGAATGTGGATAAAACTAAAGAGATGGAATTGTGGACTTCAGGAGAGCACAGAGTGACCACTCTCCGCTGAACATCGACGGATCATCTGTAGAGATCGTCATACACTCTCACACATACACTCACACTCGTTCACACATACATATATACACACTCACACACTTACACTGGCTCACACATACACACTCACACTTGCTCAAGCTCACACATACACACACATGCTCACAAGCATGTGTGTGTATGTGTGAGCTTGAGCAAGCATGTGTGTGTATGTGTGAGCTTGCTCACACACACACACACACTCACTCGCGCTCACTTACACTTGCTCACACATACACTCACACTCGTTCACACATACATATATACACACTCACACACTTACACTGGCTCACACATACACACTCACACTTGCTCAAGCTCACACATACACACACATGCTCACAAGCATGCTCATGCTCACACACACATGCACTCACACACATGTTCGCAAACGCTTACACACACTCACTCAAACACACACTCGTACTCGCTCATTAACACATGCACATCTCTCTCTCACTCTCTCTCTCTCCTTTGCACATACTCTCACACACACTCTTACACTCATACACAAACACACACACAAAGTGCTTAAGTAAAATCCCCTCATTCTCTGTTAGTGAACACTCTTTAGACTCTTCTGTTTTTCAGCAATCTTTAACTTTGCTCAAGTCAATCTGCTCTGTGAACAGTAATGAGAGCAATCATCACCATCATGCACATGAAATCACTGGATCGAAATGAAACACCGTTATGTCGACACTCTTGGAAGTAAATGTTATATCACAAACCTTTTATGGGTTCAACCGTTTTCATGGATTTAATTTTTTATTGTTGCTTTGTCATTTTGTACACAAGCTGTTACTCCAGCAGTTTATTAAAAAGCTAACAAACTGCTGGAACTAATGTCTGACCAGTCAATAGAGAATTTAACAGCACTGAGGTATAAAATTATTATATAAGGATTAAAAATACACTCATACTGTATTTGTATCCTGATCATCCTGACCAGAAGCCTATGAAAGCTATGAGGCATCTGATCTATGAGATTGGTCTAGATTATTGTCCAAACTGCTTAAAATCCTTATAATACACATAATTAAAAATAAATACAATTGAATTCCTTAAATTGAAATATCTTTGAAATATCTTTTTAACAATCTGTTTACTTCCAGAGGGAAGTTGTGGACTACACCAGGCCCTAAAGCGATGCTTTGCTATGTAGAATGATTAAAAGTGACATTTTTAATCCATTTAAATGCTGACATTTTGAGGGCAAGCTTACATTTTGCTCACATGATGCTCCTGGCTACAGCTGAATCCTGAACATGAGGAACTGTTATGCACAGTAGCAGCTGTAACAGCTGTGTAAATAAGAAAATCATTAAAAAATAAAAAATAAAAATAAAAACCTGGAAGGAAACATTGCTTTCTTTTTTTTTTTCTTTTTCTTTTTTTTTTTTTTTGGGGGTGGGGGGGGGGGTGTTAGTGCTTGGGAAATTTCTGGATAAATGATATCATCATTCAGGCTTCTGAAAGGTCAAAAGGAAGGTTATTGGCTTGACCCCAATTAAATTCCACTTGAAAAATAAATGATCATTAACTATTTTTAAATTGTACACCTCGTATCTTTAATGTCTTTTATGTTAAAAGAGTATATAAGATAACGGCACTGCTCTGACTTTTATCCGAGGTCTATTAGGATATACATATGCTTATGTTGGAAGTTCAATACTTTGTACAATATGCACAGATTTTGTGTAAAGTGGCTGAGAAAGGAAAGAGTTGAACAATCCAGATGTGTTGTTACTGTAGCTGCATAAATGTCTTTGTGAATACAGAAGGAAGTAGTGTCACAGTTAACAGCTCCTCAACAACAAAAACACAACTGCTGCGGTGAAGAAATGCTGTTATCACCATGTAGCAAGGTTTTTTGGTGTACAAAATGAAGGAAGAAAGGAAAGACATGGAAAAAAGCTGTATTAAGAAACACAAAAGATTTATGGTGACAAAGATCTGATTGACCGTTCGAATAAACTTGCTATGTTAATAAAAGGATGGATGGATGAATGAATCAATCAATCAATTAATCAATCAAATAATTATAATAATATTAATAATAATAGCACCAATAACAATAATAATATTAATAATAATAACAACAACAATAATAATAATAATAATTATTATTATTATTATTGATATGATTATTGTTTGTGTTGTTATTATTGTTGTTGTTATTATTATTATTATTATTGTTGTTGTAACACCAATAATAATAACAATAACACTAATAATATTATTATTAATAATATTATTATTAGTGTTATTGTTATTATTATTGGTGTTGTTATTATTATTATTATTATTATTATTATTATTATTATTATTATTATTGTTGTTGTTATTATTGTTGTTATTATGAACAATAATAATAATAATAATAATAATAATAATAATAATAATAATAATAATAATAATAATTATTATTATTATTGTTGTTATTATTATTGTTGTTATTATGAACAATAATAATAATAATAATAATAATAATAATAATAATTATTATTATTATTATTATTATTATTATTATTATTATTATTATTATTATTATTATTGTTACAACCTTTCTCTGAATGTGGATAAAACTAAAGAGATGGTTGTGGACTTCAGGAGAGCACAGAGTGACCACTCTCCGCTGAACATCGACGGATCATCTGTAGAGATCGTCAAGAGCACCAAATTTCTTGGTGTTCATCTAGCGGAGAACCTCACCTGGTCACGCAACACCAGCGCCATCACCAGGAAAGCCCAGCAGCGTCTCTACTTCCTACAAAGGCTGAGAAAGGCACATCTCCCTCCCTCCATCCTGACCATGTTCTACAGAGGGACCATTGAGAGCATCCTGAGCAGCTGCATCACTGTCTGGTTCGGGAACCGCACCATCTCAGATCGCAAGACCCTGCAGTGGATTGTGAGGACAGCGGAGAAGATCATTGGGGTCTCTCTTCCCTCTATCACAGACACTTACACCACACGCTGCATCTGCAAAGCCAACAGCATTGTGGATGACCCCACACACCCCTCACACACACTCTTCACCCTCCTGCCATCTGGAAAAAGGTACCGAAGCATTCGGGCCCTCACGACCAGACTGTGTAACAGTTTCTTCCCACAAGCCATCAGACTTCTCAATAACTGAACTGTACTGCACTGAGCACAGCATACACACACATCATCTGTATGAACTGCATAGACCCTCACAAAACACACACGCTGACACATCATACTGTTTACATGCTGCTTACAATCCAGCAAACTGTTTACATGCTGTTTTGCACACCTTTTCTGCTGTTTTTGCACAAACTGTCCCAACATTTCAGACATTTTTGCACATATTGTACAATATCTCAGCCCTTTCGCACATACTATACAATATTTCAGACATTGATGTTTTTTGCACAATTCTATATATTATCCCAAGGACCTGCTGCTAAGAAACTGTGTTCATTCTAATGTTACTGCACGAAATATTGTTTGAACATTCAGTATTCACATACAGTATTTTCACTGGTCGGTCGGCGCTGTTTCTGTTTACTGTTTACTGTTTATTGTCTTTTGTGTATTGCATTTTTTGTACTTTTTGTATTGTCTTGTAACTTTGTGTCTGCACTGTCTCTTGTCCTGCACTGTCTTTTGTCCTGCACTGTCTTTTGTCCTGCACTGTCTTGTCTGTCTTGTTTGTCTTGTCCTGCACTGTTTGCACCAGGTTGCACAGTTGCACTTTATGTGGCTAAGACTACTTACAAGTCTTTAGCCCTGTCTTTGTTTTATGTACAGTAGCACCCTGATCCTGGAGAAACGTTGTCTCATTTCACTGTGTACTGCAACAGCTATATATGGTTGAAATGACAATAAAAGCTTCTTGACTTGACTTGACTTATTATTATTATTGTTGGTGTTGTTATTATTGTTGTTGTTGTTATTATTATTATTTAATAATAATTAATAAATAAATAAATAAATTTTGCTATCATATGTCGTATAAAATCATATTTAAAAATAATATTTGAAACAATTTAAAAAATATAAAGGACATACACATGTATATCTACATTTTATTAAAGCATGTATATTATATTTTAAAGTGGGTGGAGCTTTACCATCCATCAAAGTATATTTTTTACACAATATTCGTTGGTAGCAACAACAATGAAATAAGCGAACATTTAAAAATGTTATTAGGATTTTTTTACTGCTACACTTTTAGTACACAAGGTTTCAGCGGAGGTGATGTAATCAAGCCAGCACTGAGACATTCTTCAGTGTGCAGGAAAGGCTTCTCTTCATGCCCTTAAAATTCCAAGTTAATGCCACTTTTTCATACTGTATCAGACTGATTTAAATGTAGTGCTGCTTGAGAAAAGCATGTGTAGTGTAATCATCTGGAGATGATTAATCCTGCAATAAAGCTTTCACAAACACACAGAGATTAATTGTTTTCACGCCTACACATCCAGGTGCTACTTATTTCTATCACACATTTATTTTGAAGATGATGTAATCCTCAAACTAATACTAAGATTCATTCATTCATTCATTCATTTTCTACCGCTTATCCGAACTACCTCGGGTCACGGGGAGCCTGTGCTCTCAGGCGTCATCGGGCATCAAGGCAGGATACACCCTGGACGGAGTGCCAACCCATCGCAGGGCACACACACACACTCTCATTCACTCACACACTCACACACTATGGACAATTTTCCAGAGATGCCAATCAACCTACCATGCATGTCTTTGGACCGGGGGAGGAAACCAGAGTACCCGGAGGAAACCCCCGGGGCACAGGGAGAACATGCAAACTCCACACACACAAGGCGGAGACGGGAATCGAACCCCAACCATGGAGGTGTGAGGCAAACGTGCTAACCACTAAGCCACCGTGCCCCCCCTAATACTAAGATATTCTGTACATTTATTAGCTGTAGTATAATGTTTTATAGCCATGCTGGATTTATCTGATCGAGATCCATGAATACATTAACAGGAAAGAGAGAAAGGCTGGCTCATTTCCAGCACCATTTAGAGGTAAAGCTGTGGCTTTTTTAACAGGAAAGTCTTCCGGACACACGAGGTAACTCTTTCTGCTTTCTCGCTAACATGACAAGCTGCATTAGCTGTAAAAGAGTGCCATATTAGCTGTAAAAATATCACCGCGGACCCTGTGCACTGACCCCGGCTAACTAACAAGCTGGGATTTCACTGCACTGCACTTTATTTGACAGTAAATCCTTTGAACCGTTCGAAGCCAAAAAAAAAAAAAAGGCAAAGCAATTTATTAGAAGTGAATATGAGACAAATACACAGTGTAACAAAATCACATCATTTACAAGTGTAGAAATCTAATGACATAAAGAAAAATGACAATTTTTGCCTTTTTGCAATAAACAAAACAAAATAAAAACTGATTAGGGTTATAAGTTATTTATTTATTTTGAAGGTTTTAAAATATGAGCGATACTAGCTGTAATGAGTTCAATTTAATTCAATTTATTTGTCTAGCACTTTTAACAACTCCCATTGTCTCAAAGCAGCTTTACAGAAGTATAAAAACTGAACAAAATTACTATTTTTCTCTAACATTTATCTGAGGTGACGGTGGTGAGGTAAAGCTCCCTGAGATGATAAGAGGAAGAAACCTTGAGAGGAACCAGACTCAGAAGGGAACCTCATCGTCACCCAAATGAGGTTCCCTTCTGTTTACATAATGTCCTTTATGCAACAGTTTTAAACAGAAAAAAAAATGACAAACATTTCTCAACAACAAACTCTGTCTTGTATGATAATATGCCTTGTTGCTTTCTACATCACCAGTAAAGTATAAAATACCTATTTTAATTTTACAAGGACTTTGTGTGTGTGTGTGTGTGTGTGTGTGTGTGTGTGTGTGTGTGTGTGCGTGTGTATGCGTGTGTGTGTGTAATAAGAGATTAATGTATTCGCTGTTTAAGGCAGATAAATCTTTATTATCCCCAGGCCATATACAGACAATGTTCATTCACGTTATTCTGTGGAACTTTAAACCTGATTAAATATTAATACTAGATACTGTAAGTATAAGTGAATGTAACTATTTAACATTTTTATTAGAATTTTTTTAATGTAGTGCAGTGGAAAGCATATGGTACACATGCAGTGGAAAGCACACAATAGAGCCCTGGTTATCATATTATCCTGGGACTGTGAAGCCACGTCTTATGTACTGTATCAGTCCCACTCATTTCACACACTTCTGAGATCAATCTGACTTTTTTTTTTTTTTTTTTTTTTTTTTTTTATTCGGTAGCAAACGGACTCTTTCTCCTCTAATGCTTCCTAAAGATTTACATCTATCATGTAGGTTGGAAGAGTTGATATCAGGAGTTTGTGAAGTAAGTTGTTCCTTTTCATATTTTTGTGCATCATCATTTCAAAGAGAAGTCTGCTGAAAATCCAGGAGCTGATCAAAACAAGTCTCCTGAAAAGAAAAAAGTATTGATCAGAGTTTGGTGATGAATTAAAAAAAAATCTTCCTGTGGATTGCTCATAAATCTATGCTTTTAAAGGACTTAAAGGAGGCCATCCAGCAAAAGTCGGAAAGGACAGAAAAAGAAACCTTTATTTGGTCACATATACATTAGTGAAATACTTTTCTTCACATATCCCAACTTTGGAGGTTGGGGTCAGTGCATAGGGTCAGCCATGATACAGCACTCCCGGAGAAGAGAGGGTTAGGGCCTTGCTCAAAGGCCCAACAGTGGCAGCTTGGCAGTTCTGACAGTTCTTGGCAGGGTGGACGCTGGCACTATTAGCTGCCGCTGCTCTGGGAAGAAATTCTAAAAAACTTTTAGTGATTCATAATCGTCCTGCACTTATGAATGCATGGATGCATCTATGAACTGTTTTTAAATCGATTTAAGGAGTCTGACTTCGGTATCTACGCTGATTCGGCGGGTTTGTACGCTGGTTGATCTACCTGCGTACCTGTGACTGTTGATGCTCTCTGCGGTTGCCGATTTGACTGCTATTGACAGTTATTGACTGTTCTCTGCGCTACTTCTGGCACGCGGTTCAACTATGAAGATCATTGAGCTACTGGTGCGGATGAATTACATCTGGGTCGTCCTTTCTGCAGTATACCATTCGGTAGCATGGACGATACTCCAGTATTCGGCGGCGGAACTTATTCAGCTCCGTTTGCGTTCTTTTAATCTTCTGTCAGCTCCACATCTTCCCCTGGATATTGTGTACATACCACGTCGGAAATATATACATCGCGGGTCTCGGCGGAGTTATAACATCGATGGCTCAGGTCAAATACGGTCCTTTTGGTCATCTAAACCACGACCGCCTAGGAGGCTTACACGGACTGTCGATCGCAGGGTATTAATCAACCCAGCCAGATCGGTTGGTAACGATTCTGGTAAAAAACATTTTTCTTTTGAATTACTTAATATACGATCGCTTTCCACTAAAGGACCCCTGGTGTATGATCTACTGTCTGACCGTGAGTTTGACTTTTTCTGTCTAACTGAGACATGGCAGAAACCAGATGACTTTTTCCATCTAAACCAGTCTGTTCCCCCAGGATATAGCTATGTTTGTAAATCTCGTGAAATGGGAAGGGGAGGTGGGCTAGCAATATTTTATAAAAAGAAATTGAAAGTATCCCATTTAATTTTGTCTACATAGTCTTCTTTTGAGTCAATTGCCATAAAAATCAATGGTGCGATTCCTACCATCCTCATAACTATTTACCGCCCTCCCAAGAACAATAATGCCTTTTTAACTGAACTATCTGAACTCCTGACATATCTATGTTCCATATCCTCAAATGTTATCCTTCTGGGTGATTTTAACATTCATGTAGATAATGCCAGTAATGCATCTACAAGCGAATTTTTATCGTGTTTGGATAGCTTTGGTATACAACAATTTAACACACTGCCCACTCATACTAAGGGGCATATTCTTGATCTCGTTTGCTGCTCTGGTATAACACCTTTTAATTGCAATGTTTCTGATCTATCCATGTCAGATCACTTTCTTGTGTCATTCTGTGCCAAACTGGCTATTTTTAAGGTAAACCTGTGTCGCCCGATTACATTTCGGAATATTAAGAACACTGATTTGCCTACTTTTGCTGATGAACTTGCCATCTTCTCCAGTAAATCTGATTTCTCAGATTTGGAGTTAGCAATGAGAACTCTAGGTCTCTTTTCTTGGTGGTAAACAATATTCTGAAACCACCTGATTCTTTGCTATCTGATATATATTCTACTGACCTATGTGATCGCTTCTTGACTTTTTTTTATATCTAAGGTTGAGAATGTACATCGGCAATTACCTACTGGTACCCTTCACAATGATTCTTGTCAGTCTATCACTCACACACCTCCTCACTCTGTTTTCTCTAATTTTACACTGCCAACTATCTCAGAGATAGTAGGTCTGATAGGTAAATCTAAATCTTCGACTTGTCAGTTAGACCCTCTGCCAACTCCTTTAGTAAAAGCTTGTTTACCAGCCCTTTTGCCATTGATTATCAAAATTGTTCATGCTTCACTTGGTTCTGGTTTTGTACCTCCATCTCTTAAATCTGCTATTATCACACCCATACTTAAGAAACCATGGGGTGATCCATTCAATTTTGAAAATTTTCGTCCTATTTCAAACTTACCATTTATCTCTAAGGTAGTTGAAAAGTGTATTGCAACTCAAATTCATGAACATCTGTCCAACAATAACTTGTATGAAACATTTCAATCCGGTTTTCGTCCCCACCACAGCACTGAGACTGCTCTTGTCAGAATAACCAATGATCTACTGTTGGCAGCTGACTCTGGGCTTTTAACTATACTTGTCCTTCTAGACTTGAGCGCTGCCTTTGATACTATCTCACATAACATACTTATTGACAGATTAGTTTCCATTGGTATTACTGGCACTGTTCTGTCTTGGTTTAGGTCATATCTATCTGGGCGCAGTCAGCGTATTCAATTAAATGGTTTTAGTTCAAGAACATCTACAGTCATCACTGGTGTTCCACAGGGATCTGTTTTGGGCCCACTTCTTTTCATTATATATATGCTTCCTCTTGGTGATATCTTAAGGAAATATGGTACTAATTTTCACTGCTATGCGGATGACACCCAACTCTACCTGTCTGCCAAACCCACTGGTTCTTTCCCTCCGCTGTCTTTGTCAAGCTGTTTAGCTGAAATTAAAGACTGGCTCTCAGCGAACTTTCTGAAAGTAAATGGCAATAAAACTGAGGCTCTGCTTGTTGGCACTAGATCAGTTGTGTCTAAATCTAACTGTTTCTCTTTACATATTGACAATACTGCAATCTATCCTTCCTCTCAGGTTAAAAGTTTGGGTGTCATCTTGGATAGCACACTATCTTTTAAAGCTCAAATTAATGATATAACACGGATTGCATACTTCCATTTGCGCAACATTAATCGTCTCCTTCCCTTTCTTTCAAATAATAATACTGCAATTCTCATTCACGCACTAGTCACTTCACGTATAGACTACTGCAATGCTCTTCTTACAGGCATTCCTTCCAAATGCAGCTTATGCTGCATAAGCTTCAACTGGTTCAAAATTCTGCAGCTCGTGTTCTCTCTAGAACACCTTATACTGATCACATTTCTCCGGTTCTCCAGCAATTGCATTGGCTTCCAGTAAAATATAGAGTTCAGTTTAAAATCCTGCTACTCACTTATAAGGCACTTCATAATCTTGCACCACAATACCTTACTCAACTTCTCCAGGTTTACACTCCTTCACGTGCACTCAGATCTTCATCTTCAATTTCTCTTGTGGTACCTCGGATTCAACTTACTACTATGGGTGCCAGATCTTTTAGTTATGTTGCCCCCCGCCTATGGAATTCTCTTCCCCTCGATGTTCGCAATAGCGAGTGCTTGCTGACTTTTAAAATGCGTCTTAAGACTTATCTTTTTATACAGGCTTTCTTATAACATGTTTTATTGAGACTTAAATGCACTTTATATATATATATATGCTGTTTGTTTAAGTGTTTTGTCTTATGTAATGACCTGTATATTGCTTGTAAGGTGACCTTGGGTGTTCTGAAAGGCGCCATGAAATAAAATGCATTATTATTATTATTATTATTATTATTATTAGTTCTGATGCCTGAACCCTGATTCTCAGACTAACAACTCAGAGCTTTTATCACTTGAGCCACCACTGCTACACAAAACAAAAGACTAACACTCAATGTGATACTACCAGCACCATGCTTCAGCATTAGGTCTTCATACATAGTGCTTTGCAACAAGGAGAAAAGGTTTAATGTTGGCCCTATCTGAACAGATAATGACACCAGGTTATGTATGTAACCCGGTTCCCTGAGAAGGGAACTAGGTGCTGTGTCAGGGCTGACACTATGGGAATGCTTCTGTGAGGAAGTTGTGTCTGAAGCTCTGTGTGCACATACTAATTTAATGGCTCAGGAAGATTGGTTGATGACTGTGCCAGAGGCCATGAGAGAGCATGAGCAGACTGGGAACAGAACATCAATAGCCCTGCAGGACCTGGAACCCTGGAGTGGGGTCCAAGTCTAGGTTATAGAACCTGAAAAGTGTGCAGAGAGGACCAACCCTGGTCTATCACAAACCAGTCCTCGGACCTGATCTGGGACACAATAACCTTGAGCGTGAGCATCTTGAACTTGTATGTCTTCAGAGTACAGTTCAGAGCCTGCAGGTCCAAAATCGGACACAGCCCACGTCCTTCTTGGGAACAATAAAATATGGGCTGTAAAAGCCAGAGTACCACTCTGGGAGGAGAACATGTTCTATGGCCCCTTTCCTCAGGAGCGAGAGAAGTTCCTCTTGGAGGAACACTGCTTGGGGTTTGCCAACGATTGAGGGCAACACACCCTGAAAAAGCAGAGGACGGGAAGTGAATTGGATCCTTTGCCCTTTTCTTTGGTATCCAGGATCCACTGAGACACAGCTGACCCCTGCCTGGGTGACTGAGAGTGGTGTAAACCTTGCGCATATCTCCCAGGTGCCCTGAAACAGCACACTGGCAGGTGCTAACCCAGGGTACAGATCTGTACAAGGAAGAGGAGCAGGCACAGACCTTCATTTCCTTCTTAGCCCGCCTGGCCAAGATGACGGACCTAATGTCCCCTTTTGCCTGATGGGTCTGGGCCAGGTCATGCTGACCGGCCTTCCTAGTTTTAAATAGGATGGCACTGGCCGCCACACTTTCGCTGTTCTGAATGAGCTTGGAGGGGGTTGGATTCGGCTGGAAGATGGCCCAGGTTGCTCGCCATGGCAAGGGATAAGCTCTATGAATGCTGCCGACTGGCGTTTCACCTCCTAGTGCCTGACGACGACAGTACTCATTGCATTGCCGAACAAGCCCTAAGGGAAAATTGGTGCATCCAGGAGAAAGGACTTATCCTTATCTTTAATTCCTGTTAAGTTGAGCCACAGATGCCTCTCAGTGGCAACCAGCGCAGCCATTGAACGACCAATGGTGCGGGCTGTCTGCTTTGTGGCATGGAGCGTGAAGTTCATGGCTTGGCAGCTACCGCCTGAGGTTCCAACCCCTTGCCACGGTCAAGGTCTCTCAGCAGGTCAGCCTTGTATGCTTGCAAAACTGCCATGGTGTGCAGTGCTGCACCCAATTGGCCTGCTGCCGTATAGGCTTTACCTACAATGGCTGAAGTCGATCTACAAGGATTGGATGATAGCGCAGGCTTCCTCAATGCGGGGGAAGAAGGAGAGAGATAGCTCCCAAGCATCTCTTAAATTCCAGGCATCGCCCAATACCCATGACTTTCAAGTTTTATAATGGCATAAAAGTCAGACATGGCAGGGGAAAAAAAGCTGAAAAGTGATTTCCCCAAGACCTGGACAACTCGGTATGGAGGTCCGGGAAAAATGGCAGCTGCCTGCTTGAAGCCGCCAATCTAAATTTAACTTATACACAGTATGTGTCACCACCTTGAGGAGCTCTTCGAACGCCACTGATTGCGGTGGCAGATCAGAGGGGGAAGCCCCTCCCCATCTGCATCGAGCTCCTCAGTGGCCTACGCGGAAAGCAGGGTCTGGAGAAATGGAAGGGAAATACCCGTCTCTTGCTCCGCTTCCTCTAACTCAACCTGCGAGCCCCATGATCAAACTTCGAATAGATCGAATAATGATTATTAATTATATTTGTTTGTTTATTTATTTATTTCCCTGCACTAAACAGACAGGACAGACAATCAACACAAACATACACAGAGCATTTACTGAA
Organism: Tachysurus vachellii; assembly: GCF_030014155.1. Lineage (NCBI taxonomy): Eukaryota > Metazoa > Chordata > Actinopteri > Siluriformes > Bagridae > Tachysurus > Tachysurus vachellii. Next base: position 4,716,852 of record NC_083464.1, on the reverse strand, counting down.
GACAAAGAAGCTGGAGTAAGGTGATGTAGATGCTCTTATATGGACTTATTGGCACGTAATCACTTCGTAACTTGTCCTTCCCGAGCCATTAAATTAGCCTGTGTGCACACAGAGCTTCAGACACAACTTCCTCACAGAAGCATTTCCATATCGTCAGCCCTGTCAGGAGGGAGGTGGTGTGAAGGCATATACATCAGTTACTATACAAGGTTTCATGTTGGAACCATGTACATACAGAATATGCAAACATTGAATCAGTAACAGAAATATCAATTTCTCATCACCATTTAAATATTTAGTTGGACTATAATTACTAATTAACACTGTTAAGAAACTACAGTTAACAATATTAACATATTTCATCTTCCCTGGTATTTTGTTGGCGACTTATGATCCAACATGAAGTCCATTTCAGTTTCAGACTGTATTGCTCCAAAACATGGAACGATGAAAGGAATCCAGAAGGAGCACAGAGGCTTCATGGTGAGAAGGTTTGCTAAACTACTTTATAGACTCTTGTGATTGTATTATTGCATTAATCTTTGGTTTTGCCTGGAATATTTAACATTTGGTTTGACATTAAGTGAATGACCCAGACTCATTCATTCATTCATTCATTCACTTTCTACCTCTTATCCGAACTACCTCGGGTCACGGGGAGCCTGTGCCTATCTCAGGCATCAAGGCAGGATACACCTTGGCTGGAGTGCCAACCCATCACAGGGCACACACACACTCACACACTCATTCACTCACGCAATCACACACTATGGACAATTCTCCAGAGATGCCAATCAAACTACCATGCATGTCTTTGGACCGGGGGAGGAAACCAGAGTACCCGGAGGAAACCCCCGAGGCACGGGGAGAACATGCAAACTCCACACACACAAGGCGGAGGCGGGAATCGAACCTCCAACCCTGAAGGTGTGAGACGAACGTGCTAACCACTAAGCCACCGTGCCCCTGCATGACCCAGACTAAGGATAAAATTTACCCCAAACACATACTGTACATAACACATTCTCGATATCGAAAGAGTCACGTTAACGAGTACGCATTGAACAAATCTATTATTTATTTCTTAACATTACATTCTCTTATATATTTTGTTCATTTCATTGTTTCTTTTTTTCCTCAGTTGTGGTCCACAGTTCAGCTTGCAGTTTCCCCCCAAGTCATTTAGTTCACATGAGGCAAATGCGAAAATATGCTAAAATGCTGCGATTTAGTGACAAACTGTAATCTGGAATGACATGTATGTAGAGAGGAACAATACGGCCACATCTGTGTGCAGAGATATCACTAAGAACACAATGCTACATTTCCTTATGTAAAATAGTACTAATAAATAAAATTACACTTCCTCTGGAAGCAATTGGAAAGTGCATTAGTGGCTTGAGCCTCAGATATATTCAGCATCAGTGTACAGTACTCTAATGACACATGGCTGGATATTTACAAGAAAAAAACATTCTTCATAATTAGCATCTATGACTGCAGTGCCTACAGTGAAGAGCTTTTAAACTCCAAATTACCAAAAGCAAAAATAAATAAATAAATAAATAAATAAATAAATAAATAAATAAAATAACAGAAAATGTTCTTTAAATCAGTCATGTACAGACATGCAAGCTTCTGTTTCCGCTTGCTTGTCTATACTTCTCCATATTTTACATCTCTATTGCAAACCATTGATTTGATTTCTTCACCCTAGATTATGCTCTCATGCTGTGTTCACACACACTGTATTGATTGATTTTATTGCTGCGAGTCATCAGCAGGTATTTCTACTACTGGTTGATAGTAATAGTAGTAATAACTTTCCTGTCGCTAAAATGCTGAATGTGTGAACTCAATATTTAACTGCACGAATCTGCACCACAATGACACTTGATGGATGATAGATGTTCTACATAATCTACAACTAATAATAAGTAGATGGCTTAGTGCGATGGGTTGGCACTCCGTCCAGGGTGTATCCTGCCTTGATGCCCCATGACGCCTGAGATAGGCACAGGCTCTTCGTGACCTGAGGTAGTTCGGATAAGCGGTAGAAGATGAATGAATGAATGAATGAATGAATGAATATATTGTACTAGGGGGGCACAGTGGCTTAGTGGTTAGCACGTTCGCCTCACACCTCGAGGGTTGGGGGTTCGATTCCTGCCTCCGCCTTGTGTGTGTGGAGTTTGCATGTTCTCCCCGTGCCTCGGGGGTTTCCTCCGGGTACTCTGGTTTCCTCCCCCGGTCCAAAGACATGCATGGTAGGTTGATTGGCATCTCTGGAAAATTGTCCGTAGTGTGTGATTGCGTGAGTGAATGAGTGTGTGTGTGTGCCCTGCGATGGGTTGGCACTCCGTCCAGGGTGTATCCTGCCTTGATGCCCCATGACGCCTGAGATAGGCACAGGCTCTTCGTGACCTGAGGTAGTTCGGATAAGCGGTAGAAGATGGATGAATGAATGAATGAATGAATGAATGAATGAATGAATATATTGTACTAGGGGGGCACAGTGGCTTAGTGGTTAGCACGTTCGTTTCACACCTCCAGGGTTGGGGGTTCGATTCCTGCCTCCGCCTTGTGTGTGTGGAGTTTGCATGTTCTCCCCGTGCCTCAGGGGTTTCCTCCGGGTACTCGGGTTTCCTCCTCCGGTCCAAAGACATGCATGGTAGGTTGATTGGCATCTCTGGAGAACTGTCCGTAGTGTATGATTGCGTGAGTGAATGAGAGAGTGTGTGTGTGCCCCGCGATGGGTTGGCACTCCAACAAATCTGAAAGATATGGTGGCACCAAATTATGTAGTTACTCATGTTATATTATTAGTAAGATTTATTTAAATAGTTTATTGCCCTAAACCAAACTGTGATATCATTTTGTTTTAATGTCAATATGGATAACACGGACATACACTATACTATAAGTCTTCTTCTACTTCTGACATTTAGCTAGTAATCCAGTATTAATGTGAATTTATTGTACATCACACCAACTTACTTTTTATCTTATAATTATTTAATCCTCATGAATGAATGATAAATGGTATGAATCGACTCAATTGATATGGTTACTGTACATATATAGTGGGTCAAACTGGTAAATATACAGATTCTTTGTGATAATATAGTATGTTCATGTGCATCTTATGTTGTTATGGTAACATTGTTGTTATTGATGTCCTGTCCTTTCTGCCTATCAGCCCCTCAGACAGCCAGCTGGATGACCTCAATACCTTCTACACCCGCTTTGAGACCTCCATTGTCAATAAAGAGTGGGGGACCACCCAAACCCCCTTCGATCCTCCTACTGTATCATCAGCTGTGGTACACAAAGCACCAGGGAAGATCAACCACATAAGGCAGCAAGGCCAGATAATATCCCTGGGTGGGCCCACAGAGCTTGTGCTACGGAGCTGGCTGATGTACTCACCTCTATCTTCAACCTCTCTCTCAGTCAGAGCTCCGTACCCACCTGCTTCAAGACCATAGCCATCGTCCCACTTCCCAAGAAGAGCCCCCCGACATGCCTAAACTATTACAGACCAGAAGCACTTATTCCAAACATCATGCAGTGTTTTGAGAGATTGGTGCTAGCCCATATTCAGAGCAGAATACTGGACACATTAGACCCCCTGCAGTACGCATAGTATGTACAGAGGTACAGGAGTGTAAAATGCAGGACCTCCAGACTAAGGGACTCCTTCTTTTTCTCAGCAATTAGCCAGAAGACATAGACTAGTCTCATCTATCTAATAGATCAGCTGAACTAAATTGCTTCTCCATTTTGCACATTTGTTAATATTACTGCTGTTATATTAAGTAGCTGCATTTTACTGCATATTGTTAATTTTAATGCCATTTCTATCATTATCCACAGTTGCATTCAATTTGCACATTGTTAATGTTACTGCTACTGCTATTGCCATCTACAGTGCTATTTAATTTTTGCACATATAAAAGTAATATATATATATATATATATATATATATATATATATATATATATATATATATACATATATATATACATATATATATATATATATATATGTATATATATATATATATATATATATATATATATATATATATATATATATATATACATATATATATATATATATATTACATTGTACAATACAACATTTTAGACTTGTACATACAGTTAACAGTCTGTATTTCTAGATTTACAGTCTATCTGGTGCATAGTTCATTTATTAAACTATGTTTGTTCTTGTATTTACTGTATGTTTGTTTGATTTTTTTTTACTTAATTTCACTTTTTTGTCAGGCATTCACTGTGGACAGCAAAGAAAGAATTTCATTGTACTGGGAATGTTGTTTCCTTACTGTGCATATGACAATAAATGCTTTTAATAAAATAAAATAAAATAAAATAAATAATACTGTATATTCGACTTGTGGGATCAGTAAAGTCTATCCATCCATCCATCCAGCTATCCAACCATCTATACATCCAGATATCCATCCATCCATCCATTCATCCATCTATCTAATCAATAAAATCTTAATATAAACTATATTCCTTGGATTTTTTGTAATCAGGTTCCTGAAGTTTCATACGTGTATCATACATGTAAAAAAAACTACAAAAAAGAAATAAAATATTCACTCTGACTGCACCCCCAAGCTCATTTATATTCCAAAGCGAACCTCCAATTCCCACCTACTGTGGCCGGCGAGGCAGATGCGCTCAGACACTCTGGAGGAGTCTATTATGAGTAGTTAATTCACTCTTTAATGAATTATTAATGTCAGTCTACGCTGTGATAAAATGAACTTTTAGTTAGGATGGCCATCACAGACAGCTGCTTATATTTAATGATAATAAGAAGAGAGCTAATTGTGTTACTATTAAGGCTTTGACACACACCTCCACATAAGGTTTCGACTCTTTTGCATGATTATTTAAGCTGCTAATACTTTATACGTATACACGCTACACTACCTCCAAACATCAAAAGTGAAGAGTATTTTGAGGATGACGTGGATTCCATCGTCTGAGGTTCATATCCAAAAAAAAAAAAAAAAAAACACTGTTTAGAAAATGGCATAATTTAAAAATAATAATCTTATCTCAATTCAATAGCACTTTATAGTTTACTAAAGTTTTTTTCTGATATTCTCTTCCAGTGACTAAATCTTAGTTTGCTGATCAAGCTGTACTGGTGTATTGATAATAAAGTCCAATTTGTCTCAACTAATAATAACTTGTTCAGCCAAAACAACTCCACAATTATCCCATTGGGGCAGATAAGATATATACTGTACATTGAGCAGATGGAGCTATAATTGAGTCAACTTTAAACTGCTGGCTCAGTTGATGAATATGATTACATTGTGCAAACTCAAAAGATCTACTGTAATGCTTAGAGAAGGATGATGTGTTTTGAATAAAAATGCAATGCTTTTAGCAGAAAAGTGAGGTTTTTTTGTTTTGTTTAGCAATATAGTAAATTCCTCATCAAATAATAGCTATACGGTAAATTATGTTGAAGAAACAAATGCAATTCCAAAAATCTTCAGTTGTAAAGATAATAACTAATTCTTTTCAACAACAGTACAGTACATTAACTAACTGTAATTACCACCTAAATGTTTACTCCCTTAGATGGTAAGGAAGAAACCTTGAGAGGAACCAGACTCAAAGGGGAACCTCATCCTCATATGGGTGACACTGGAGGGTGTGATTATAAATATACAGTCAAACAAATGTTGTATTGAAGAAGTTGTATATGCCGTATGCTATTACATTTTTCTGAATGTATTTTAAAGGTGACTGTGACATCTTTAGCTGATTTTAACAGTATATATATATATATATATATATATATATATATATATATATATATACACACACACACAGAGAGAGAGAGAGATAGATACAGTAGACAGATAGATAGATAGAAAGATAGATGGAATAGAACGGGGGCATAGAAGCCTTTATTATCGCCACATATACATTACAGCACAGTGGAATTCTTTTCTTCACATACCCCAACTAAGGAGGTTGGGGTCAGAGTGCAGGGGCAGCTATGATACAGCACCCCTGGAGCAGGGAGGGTTGAGGGCCTTGCTCAAGGGCCCAGCAGTGGTAGCTTGGCTGTGCTGGGCCTTGAACCCCGATCCTCCAATCAACAATGCAGAGCCTTAACCAGTTGAGCCACCACTGCCTCAAAAGATAGATAGATAGATAGATAGATAGATAGATAGATAGATAGATAGATAGATTGATTAAAAGGCTGTTTCAATGCATTGTAACGTCTTATTTTAAAGCCAAAATATCAGCTAACTGTTATCTGTTAAATCACACACATTTATAGTCTTCTACTTACAGCGTGCAATCATTCTGCCCTTGTAAAACAATTAATAGGAATAATTTAAGAACATAATTTGGCATAAGCATATTTTATCTTATAATAAGAACATGTCCTGTGAACAGAGTGAAAATGTAATTATGTTGTACAAATTATCCATGGACACAAGGCACAAGGTCATTTCATTATTAGCTGCATTGTATATAATAGACATAAAGTCTAATTTATTGCTACATCATAATTAATTAGGGCGAAAAAGGCAGTAGCGAGTCTCAGTGTATTTTTTGAGGCAGTAAAAACATACTTTACTTTACTAGTACTTGGGTATACAGGCAAATTCAAATACAAGAGTTCTGACTGAATTATTAATACTTCTAGAGTTTGGTGCTGGAACATGATTGGCTGATTGAACAAATGCATGACAGGGTTGATGTAGATCCAGGCTCAGACGTGCAGTTTGTTAAATTAAAGGTGCCTTTCTGAGTAAGGGATAATCCTGAAATATTTATTTACAAGCCCACATATTGTTTTGTGAGTGAAAGTGAATAGAGAGGTCACAGTGTTGGAAGGCATAGAAACAGAGTGACAAAAAATTACACATTAACGAAAGACAGGTCACTTCATTCCATTAAATAAATAATGCTGTATTTTTTAGTTTTTCTTGAAATTCTTTAGTTTGTTTCTCTCTTTTCACTTTCTCACTGCCTACATATATATATATGACTGTATACATATATGCTCAGTGTATACCTATATACCTGCTCAGTTTTCTAGTTATCAGCCGGTTGGTTATCAGGTGGTTGGAAACAAACAAACAAACAAACAAATGAATAGCTAAATAAAAAATAAATAAAAATATAGCTACAAGTCAAGAGATTCAGTTAATATTTAATACACACACTACTTATTTTTATTAGTAACCCCCACACAGATACACACACGGATTCCAAGGCTTAGTCCAAAACTCTCTGTCTGTCAGTGTGACCGTTGCCAAACACCTTCCTTTTCATTTGAATGAGAGAAGGTAATTGATTCCTCCTAGAAGACAAAGTCCCTCATTTATTAAATAAATAAGTAAATAAATAAATAAATAAATAAACAAAGACTTGTACAAAGACCATGGTGAGCGAACACAGATTTTTAGGAAGGCTTAATGAGATTTTGAGTGAGCAGTTGTGTATGCATAATCAATACTGCATTCACAACCTCTCTAGCGTTTCCTCTGAAGGGATTTTTTTTTTTTATAAGCAGCAGAGATAATCTGTTTAATTCCAACTGACGGATGGCATCAAATACGAAATGCAACAGAAGGGTCATGTTGTTATAGGAAAATAATCAACTTGGCGGTAGAATGATGCAAGTTGATGATAAGCAGAGGAGCTGTTAGCAGCCTGAAGTGGAGTATTTTCTAATAAGTGCAGACCCTGAAGTGATTCATTCCTCTTGTACTACAACTATCTGGCAACAATTGTGCTTTATAACGACACTGATATATTTATCAGTTTATTGTTACATTCAACATTAGTTCATATTGGAATGTGTAAATGAAATTAATTATAATAATTAAAATGGGGGGGCACGGTGGCTTAGTGATTAGCACGTTCGCCTCACACCTCAAGGGTTGGGGGTTCGATTCCTGCCTCCACCTTGTGTGTGTGGAGTTTGCATGTTCTCCCCGTGCCTCGGGGGTTTCCTCTGGGTACTCCGGTTTCCTCCCCCGGTCCAAAGACATGCATGGTAGGTTGATTGACATTGAAAAATTGTCCGTAGTGTGTGATTGTGTGAGTGAATGAGAGTATGTGTGTGTGCCCTGCGATTGGTTGGCACTCCGTCCAGGGTGTATCCTGCCTTGATGCCCGATGACGCCTGAGAGGCACAGGCTCAACGTGACCCGATGTAGTTCAGATAAGCGGTAGAAAATGAATGAATGAATAATTAAAATTAATCAACACCTTCTGAATAATCAGAATCAAGAGTTCAACAGTGCTGTGCTATTATTATTTATTTACAAACTGAATATTGTGTTGTTGGTTTTTTGTAAATTTTTTTGTACATTTTTTTGTACATTTAAAATTTGCTATATATCTATACAGTATATCTATCAGAAGAAGAACTTTCCAAAGAACTGGGTGCTGGTTCAGAGCTAGTGCTGGTGCTGGTTCGAAGTTGGTTCCACTGGCGAACCTTCTAAGAACCGGTTTGCCTTTAAATGGGTTAGAGAGCCATCACAGAGCCGAGTCTTAAAAATTTAAAAATGGTGCTAACAATGTTCTCTTTTGTCTTGTTGGTCACACTAACCCCACCCCCCAGCCCCTGATGCAAGCAGGTCTTAAGTCTAAACCACCAGTGAGTTGACTGTGTTGTGGAAAAACTCCCTTAGATGGAAGACTAAGAAACCTTGAGAGGAACTAGACTCAAAAGTGAACCTCATCCTCATTCGTGTGACACTGGACAGGAAATGATGTCAATGTAAATAATGTCCTTTCTACAACAGTTTATAGTTGAGTGGAATTAAGTCACCAAGAGCTCCTGAGGAACTAACAGGTCAGAGTCATTTCTGAGTTCATTACAGACTTAACACTAATTCCTTCCTGCCGAAGTCTTCAAATGTTCACTGATGAAGACCTGAGCACGAAGCTGACTGATGCAATGTTCAGTTCAAAGATGGTGTGATCGCCTCCAAGTGCTTCTATCCACAGCAATCCCATGAGTCACAGGCTGTTCATGCAGAAGCAAATCCTTTAAGTCCTGTAGGTTACTACAACAGGCCTCCATGGATCAAGATTTATTTATCCAGCACATTTGGCTCTCTTAAATGTCACTTAGATCCTTACACTTTCCCAGATTCGCTTCTTCCAATACAGCAACTTTAAGACTGTGAACTTACTGGCTAATATATCCCCCATTTGAAGTGTGCCACTGTAACAGGATAATCAACATTATTCACTTCAACTGTAAGTGGTTTTAATATTATGGCTGATTGGTGCAGATACTGTAGTACTGCTAAACAATATATTATTATATACCAGCTTTACAGGTCATAAGTTATATTTTCTTAGTACAAAAAGTTCAAGATTAATATTATACTTATATTTAAATGTGTTTGTATTTATCACCGTTGAACAAGTCTGAGGTGACTGAAGTGACTGTGGTGAGGAAAATCTCCCTTAGATGGAAGAGGAAGAAACCTTGAGAGGAACCAGACTCAAAGGTGAACCTCATCCTCATTGGCATGACGCTGGAGGGTGTGATTATAAACTGTTATAAACACTGGAGAGGTTTATTATAACCGTTTTATCTGGTTTGCAGCAGTGGTGGATCAAGTGGGTAAGGCTCTGGGTTGTTGATTGGAGAATTAGGGTACAAGCCTTAACAATGTCAAGCTGCCACTCTTGGGCTTTTGTTCAAGGCCCTTAACCCTCACTGCTCCAGGAGTGCTGTATCATGGCTGACCCTGTGATCTGTCTTCAACCTCCAAATTGGGAAATGTGAAGGAAAATATCACTGTGCTGTAATGTCCTGTATACAGTATGTCACAAAATGAAGGCTTCTTGTGTTATGAATAATGTCCTTTCTACAGTCATATATAGTCTGACAATTGCGTATTGATGAGGAGGATGTGTCCTCAAAGACCACATGGAGTTGGCATCTTCTCTTTGAATACCTGAAATCTTCATGAAGCAGAACACAACTGGAGCTGTTCCAATCTCTGGATGCTTCAAAATGGGTAGAAAAAGACATACAGCCATTATTATATTACTCACTTACTTCAGAATTCCTACGAAGTGAATCCACACTGTCGTACCTGTTCACTAAAAAATAACTGATACATCATGTTTAGCACTTTGTCCCTGAGCAGTTCTAATCTTACTGACCAGAGGCCCGGAAAACGTATGTAACCTCAGGCCAGTGAGACAAAGACACAGTTCTGTCTCATTGCATTGTGCATTGGTCTATTTTGAGCACAAGGATAAATGGTGTTAAGATGATACACTGAAACCCAGAAATAGGGATGAGGTGAAGTGGAGGAAAAAGGTATTTTATATATACATGGTAGGTAATCTGTTACCTTCTTTATAACATGAGAAACCTGATCAAGTCTTCACCTCGGAGGTAAAACAACCAAACAAACAAATATAGTAGCTCTAAAATAATAACTCCATATTAAAGCTAATATTTGATTATATAGTACTGTGGAAAAGTTGTAAGGTATAAAGCAGTGATACAAACATATCAGATTTATAGATTCTAATGCTAAAACTTTACAGCAAGTCCCAGAGTTATGAAGGGGATGCGTTCCTATGACCCCATTGTAACTACAAAAAAATGAAAGTCGAACCAATCCTGATTTTAAATGATTTAAAAATGGTGCTAAGACGTTCTCTTTTGTCTTGTTGGTCACAGTAACCCCACCCCTACTCCCACCCCCAGCCCTGATGCAAGCGGTTCTTAAGTCTAGACCAGCAACGCTTTGGTGCTAATTAAGAACCACTTTTCCTGGTTCAGAGCCTATGCTTTGGGAGTCGAAGAAGAAAGAACTGATTTTAAATTAGGCTCTGGACCAGCACTCAAACTGCCTTGGTGGAAAAAAGGGCATTGGTGGACCTGGTACTGGTACAAACTCACAACTATCTGATTGGTAGACCAGCACCTTAACCACTTGGTTAAAACATTACCCATTAAATGGTTTGATGACATCTGTAAGGATGCAGCAAAGGCGAGTGAGGATCCAAATGCAGTTTAAACATTTATTAATCAAAACAAGAAACAGATAAACAGACAGGCAGGCAACACTGGGCAGAACACTGGGCAGAACACTGGGCAGAACACTGGGCAGAACACTGGGCAGAACACTGGGCAGAACACTGGGCAGAACACTGGGCAGAACACTGGGCAGAACTCAGAGCTAACAGTAAACAGAAACACATACAACGACTAGCAACAGGGAAGTGAACAAACAGTGTATATATATCAGACAGAAACCAATCACAAAGCAGAGACAATGAGTAACTATGACAACAAATGAGAGGGAATGAATGAGTTCAATGAGTGTCCATGGCAACAAACGAGTGGGCGGAGCAAAAATTAACAGCAGGGCAAGACAGCAGACAGAAACAGGGCAAAACACAGACAGACTCATTACAACATCTTTACACTCATCCTATCTCTAAGGAAAAAGTACGTAGGAGATTTTAGATTGATGTATGAGGAAAAAATAAATTTCCAGTGACTTCTAGGACCAACGTCAAGGCTCAGTGAGGATTATTATTTTTCCTACAATTTATCCTCTGATTACGTTTCCTTTAATTTATCCTCTGTCTGTAAACATACAAGATTTATCAAACAAATGGCCATTTACTGAGAGTTAAATATGCTTGGAAAATATTTAGCACTATTTACAGCTAGAACAGAAAAGTGGAACGTTTTAAATCATTGATTTCTGCACTCACAGCTAAAGCCAGAATCAGTTCCTTCACACTGGAACTTTCTCTAAATCAATTCAAGGCCAGACAGCTCAACAATACCTTTTTTATTTATTCATATCTTTTTTTTTTCTGAAATCCTTTACATGGATGAAGCAAGGTACTGTAGGAAAACAAGCCTTTCTGCACATTTTTCTAATATGATTTTATGTATAAAGATTATAAATATAAAATAATACGGTGCTTTTACATTAGATAAAATGTTTGTCTGAAATACCTAATGTGTATACAATAGGAAAAAAAGGAAGAATTGAATGAAAAGACACATTTTTCTCTTAATTATCCACTGCGTACTGTATGCACTCCAGTTCTGCCTGAGGGAATGCTTTCATATTCTCAAAGTAAAACCAAGAAAGCTTTCCAAATCCTCATAATTGAAACATGGCAAAAGAAATACAACATGGCTGCTAAAATATCTCTGTATTTTTATTGCCAATGTTAAATAACCAGGGCTTAAAAGATGGCTTGAGTGTCTAATTTTATTTAAATACCCCCATGTGGCTCATTCTGTCAACATCACACATAAGGCAAAGCAGAAAAAGAGCCAATAAATAAAGGAAGCAACATTGCAGTAATGGAATCAGTATGAAATACGAAGCATATCGCACAGATGGTGCTAATAGGAAATGTAATTAATGGGAGTGAAAGCCGGAGAACATCGCACGTCAATCTATCCATCATCTCTGGGACAGAAGAACATTTCATTCCAGACAGATCTAACACCACTGGCATGGAGAAATGTAGCAGCAGACTGCAGATGATGGCAGCAGGTGATAAACACGGCACGTTTAACAGGACATCTAACATCAAGGGTTGTGACAGAAATGTCATTTCCAACCGAGGGATAATAGAATTTACACCATGCAAGGTGTTGGATTCTCAAATCCGATTGGTCAGAAGGTGTTGATTAAGCTTCAACAGTAGTTCTGGTCTTTCTGTCATTTAAATCCCAGGTTTACTTTCACTCCTCTTTCAAAGTATTGGAATGCCAAGTTGTTTGTTTGTGTAATACACCAAAGACATTAAGGTTTGGGATCAAAACACTGATATGAGGGATGAGATTTAGGATTTCTTAATTTTAACATCTAGATGTGGGGGGCACAGTGGCTTAGTGGTTAGCACGTTTGCCTCACACCTCCAGGGTTGGGGGTTCGATTCCCGCCTCCGCCTTGTGTGTTTGGAGTTTGCATGTTCTCCCCGTGCCTCGGGGGTTTCCTCCGGGTACTCTGGTTCCCTCCCCCGGTCCAAAGACATGCATGGTAGGTTGATTGGCATCTCTGGAAAATTGTCCGTAGTGTGTGATTGCGTGAGTGAATGAGAGAGTGTGTGTGCCCTGCAATGGGTTGGCACTCCGTCCAGGGTGTATCCTGCCTTGATGAACGATGACGACTGAGATAGGCACAGGCTCCCCGTGACCCGAGTAGTTCAGATAAGCGGTAGAAAATGAATGAATGAATGAATGTTGCTGGAGTTTTCTCCTTTCAGTCTTTTCTTCAGGAAATGAAATGCTCCTCAGTTGGGTTAAGATCTGCTGATTGACTTGGTCAGTCTAACACCTTCCATGATGGAGTTCCTCAGGTTTATTCTGTAAATTAGCAGACAGAATATTTGTTTATTTCTGAATTCATTTTGCTGAAACCATCTATAAAAATGCATAAGTCTGTTCCAGAAGCAGCCGAAACCATGTCTACCACCACCATATTTCACAGCTGAGCTCATATGTTTTGAATCATGAGCAGACCTTTCCTTCCTCCACACTTTCATCATTTTGAATAGAATAAAAGCCTTTATTTTTGTCACAGCTACATTACAGCACAGTAAAAGTCTTGCTCAAGGGCCCAACAGTGGCAGCTTGGCAGTACTGGGGCTTGAACCTTGATCCTCCAATCAACAACCCAGAGCCTTTACCACTTTTTTAACCACTACTTTTGTGCTAAATTTAACATTTTGCTAGGAGGTCATGTTTGTTCCAGACCTTTTTGGGATCATCTCTGTATTTCTATGTAAATTACAATCAGACCTTTTGATTCTTACTCCTGATATAGGGTTTGCATCTCTGTATTTCTGTCACAAAGTTTACTTCGACTAGTGGATCGTGATACCTTCACCCGTGCCCTGTGGAGGTTGTTGTTGTCATCAGTGCTGATTTGATCTGTTTCTTCAAGGATACTGAAGATAAACTTTAAGATCCTTGAAGAAACAGATCAAATTTGCTCTGTACCCTAACGGATTCTTAATTTTGCAGAACATTCAAAACTGTTGTATTGTCTTTGCCCAATGTTTGTGAAATACCTTTGATTGTTTGAGTTTCGATCTTTTTTCAGCATCAAAATGGCTTGGTTTATTTAGAAGAAAATTCCATGGAAAAAAACTTGTTTGCTTTTTTTTCCCATCACTGAACTGCATATTCGTTTTATACTTTTAACCAGTCATCAGAGGTGAAGCGTCTGAGTGTTTTAAAACCACAGGAGGAAATTCATCAGTAAAATTACAATTGATTTTTTTTTCTTGTTAATTTTGAGAGAGAAGTGGGGGTGGAGGGGTGGGGTTTTGGGGTTTGGTGTCTGGTGAGAAAATCTCTTATTATGCTCGCTGTAATATAAGCAGTAACAGGAATTAATTTCATGTATGGGTGTTCCGAGATGTTAAATGAAACTATAAATGGACAAAAAGCATGTTGTGTATTTCATTAAAAAATGAAAAATCATTATCTTTGGAAAATTTGGAGAAATTTCTATTTTGTATTCTGTGTATTTGTCCTATAGTGTTTTGTATTGTTTTTATATTTGTTCTGTCTTTGGTCTCACCCTGTTTGCACTAGGTTACACACGATGCACTTTATATGGCTGGGACAACTTATTTTAAAGGTGGGGTCTCAGATTTTTGAGAAATGCTTCAGAAAACTGAGTCGGGACCACAAACTAAAAATCAAAACAAAAACAAAACAGACATGTAGCCAATGAGCACAAAGGGCGGGTCTTGTCATAATGGGCGGAGAGAGTGTTCAGTGCGCATGTGTGACATTAGCCGAAAGCGGTTTTAACATTGACATGGAGGATAAAAACAAAGAAAGAAAGCGAAGAAAGACTTACGATAAGGTAAGAAGTAGGACGTGTTAATATAGGATCAGGTTTCCAGCGCTGGAGAGAACTGAAGGAGCAGGAAGTTGGCACATATTCACAGATTGGAGTTTCCCGAGTCAATAACTCCTGAGCTAAACGCTGTTACTACACAAATAACACCTCTTTTCTATCGTAGTAATGTAGAGACGCAGCTACAACCGTGTTTTGTGTAGTAACAGTGTTTAGCTCAGGAGTTATTGACTCGGGAAACTCCAATCTGTGAATGTGTGACCAACTTTACTTAAGACGCCGAGGTGCTTTTTTTCCTTCTCGATAGGTGAGTAACGTTGGTTTTGCTTTGTTACACAGAACTAATATATGCCTTTGTCCTTTGCATGATTATGCTTGTGTGTCATTTTTGCTTGTTTGTTTATCTGCAATCGTATTGTTCTTCCCTTCAGCTATGATAAAGACACATTTCTTTCCATTAGTTGCCTGGGTTGCGTATGTATGTGTGGGGCGGAGCTATCAATACAGGGGTGGGACCCATTTGGGTTAGGGGCGTGTTTGTTTTGGTGATTTTATATGTCAACATTGGCTTTCAAACATCGGAGACCCCACCTTTAAGTCCTTAGCTCTGTGTTGTTTTATGCAGCTCCATGGTTCTGGGGAAACATTGTTTAATTTCATTATGTACTGATCAGCTATATATAGTTAAAATGACACAAGTCTTTAACTTTGGGGTGTGAGATCCTGCTGTTGATAGGTTTCCCGTAACAACAACCTCATCATAGGTTCTCTTATGTACTTGAACACAAAGGGATACAAAACATTATACGTAATATATTCAGATCAGAATCCTTACATTATGGAAACATTTAGAAGAAGCTGATGTGCTTCAAGATTTGAAGATGTTTAAAAGATTTGGGTTCAGCCAAAAAAATCAGTAGTGTATACAATTCTAAACCAGCCTTCAGAAACTTCAGTAAACCTCAGTATGTACTGTATGTGCCAGCAGAAATCTGTCTAAATATTCATATTAAATAAAAGGTTTGACAGAACATATGTTGTTTTCTATAGTTATATCTCCTCTAAACTAGCCATGGAGCTTATTTACCGCCATCAAATTTTCAGTTAGCTAATTAGCACAGATTGCGGCACTGAACACATTTCAGCAGCAACACTACATTAAGTGACTAAAAAGCGAGAGCTTGTGAATGCTTAAAGTTGATGTAGTTATAAAATACAATATTATGCACAACTATGGTAGAAGCCTACAGCATGTCCTTAGTGAGATTACAAGTCAATATATTAAAAAAAGTTTGCTGTAATCGGTGATGTATGAGAATTTAATGCCTTTTTTTTTTTCTTACAGAAATTAGCAGGTTTGCAAAGCGTTAAGACGAATAATTCATAGTCCTGCCTAAGGGAGGTTTGAAACCGTGAAATGTTTCCACATGGCTGACATGTTTCACAGTTAATCTGCTGCTCAAACTGTTCGGACGTGTCTGACTTTTGACAAGCTGAAAAGAAGGAAAAAAGAAAATTAATTGCAATTAGCATTAAAATGATGTGTAATATGTTACCTTAGTCACTTCACTGTAAGCCTACCTTTTTTTTTATTTGAAGTCTAAAACCGAAGCTGTTGAGTGAGTTGAAGATCAATTTTATTTCATATTAATAAACTGAAAACCTTCATATCTACTTTCACCTAAGGCTCTGTGTCAGTGTGTATCTTTCAAGCTGGAAAAAAAATCGATTCTATGTGAAAGCATCTTTTTAGTAAAAGATTACTAAGATGAGATGTTGGGGGGTCAGGTGGGGGAAGGCAGTGCATACTGGGGTATTTGCTCAAAATGCCTAGGCAACTGTCAATCATTCTAGATTATTATTTTTTTTTTTCATAAAAAAAAGGCTGCTCTTTTGCAATAAATTTGAACGACAACTCATATCAGAGTACTGATATTAAACTGCTGAGCTTGTTCAAAAAATATGGTAGTAGATCTGCATCAGAAAAAACATTACGCTGAGCATATACATTACAAAGGCCTACTCTATTTAGAGGTCATTTTAAAATAGACCAGGTCTGACCTCAAATAGCATAATAATGCTATCCTCCCTGTTGCTCTGGTTGTGTTGTGGTTGTTTTTGACACCAAATTTCCAAATTCCAAATTTTCCAAATTTGACACCAAATTTCACCAAAGTTTTTGGTTGTTTATTTGTTTTTCAAAAAATATCTTAACTGTAAGATAATAAAGCATAATAGATATAAAATATAAAATCTACCTGTATGACTGTTTTGTCCTTCATTATCCATCGTAGGTATGCTCTTTTTTTTTGAAAGAGGGCGTTTTTCCAAGACCTCCAGAAACACGCCCACTTTACGTCGAGGTAACGAAACCCCTGGAATTTAGTGAATGCCATGGGAACCATTTGTACAAATACCAGCAGGTTCAAGGCCATTTTTTTCCCCACAACCATAAACCTACTGAACTGTACACTACACCGCTAGGTCCCTGACGTCTCACTAGAACTTCACTGTCTTTAATTACCTTTTAGATCTGCTTCACCCTGTACACTCTGTTACTTTTATGTTCTCTACCAATTATAATTGTATATAACTAAATTCATTTCTTACCCTAGTTTATATGCATTATCTGTACATACGTTGTATATTTCTTGGTTATTGTTGTATATACAATGTACATAACTTTGGTGCTGATGGGAAATACAGTAGAACTACATTCTCAATTCAGTACCTGCTGCATTTACCTGCTACACCTGTCAGTATTTACCTCATGGCTGTTAATATAGTATGTACTGATCAGTATATTTGTGCAGTATGACTACAATCTGAACATCATACATCTGCCATGTTGGCGTTGTTATGTGACCTAAGATGCCATAAGAGCCGCAATTTTTTTTCTCCTTGTATAAACCTTCAACCAATTAAGAATGTACTGAGGTGATGGTTTAACCACAAAGGACAATGTTTAACACCACTAGCGCTTACACTCAGCTCTTCTGCTTCAGTCCTGTTGCTTCATGGGATTGCACACTGTCCATTGGTTCAATACTGATGAATTTCAGAAGAAGCAGTAAATCATCAGGTATTTCACACCTACTGTTTTATAAATACTGACAATTCAGATGTAATACTGCTTTGGCCTACTGCTTTTTGCCTGCCATATAATTGAGAAGCAGTTAAATGCAGTTAAATTTATTAGAGTTAAACGCAGCTCATATGGTTTATATAAGGTACAAAGAGGAAATGAGACAGTAAATTGCTGTAGTTACATTTATTTTCAACTACTGGAATGTTACAATGTGCTTGTCTGCATAAAGCCCCGGACATGACAACTTTACTACCCATCTCGTTTAGCAATATCTATGCTTAATAAAAACTTCGAGCTGTAGACTATATAGCAGCATTTACAGAATTTGGCAGATACACTTATCCAGAACAACTTACATTTTATACAACTGTTTTTTAAGAGACTTGCTCAGGGGCCCAGCAGTGACAGCTTAGTGGACCTAGGATTCAAATTCTCAACCTTTTGATCAGTAAACTAACACCGTAAACACCAAGCTAGCATATCCCGAGCTAGCACCTCCCGAACTAGCACCTCCCAAGCTAGAACCTCCCAAGCTAGCACCTCCCGAACTAGCACCTCCCGAACTAGCACTTCCCAAGCTAGCACCTCCTGAACTAGCACCTCCCGAACTATCACCTCCCAAGCTAGCACCTCCTGAACTAGCACCTCCCAAGCTAGCACCTCCTGAGCTAGCACTACTGGCTGAAATTTTCTGTATGAAATTAAAATTTCACTATTTATTCTACCAAAATGGAATAAAACAGTGCTTAAGTTCATGATTTGGGATATTCCAAATGTCTGCATTTTCTCTTTTTGCATTCACAGTGTTTCACAAGAACTTCTTAAAGCAGACTAATCATTGGTTTGAAAGAAGTCAACTAGATGAAGTGAATGTTCAGTCTCAAAAGAGATGGCCTGTGGTCTGTACAGTACTGTATGTTGAATCAGTGTCACATTCATTTGGAATGACTTAGTCTCTATTATCCTAAAGACCTTTCCTTATCCTTATCTAATCCTAATCTTGGAATTGTCATAGATGATCCATAAAATATAAATTAGAGTTTTACCCAGCATACCCTTGTATACGTTTATATAGGTGTCTTTTGACTGCAGCATGTCTAAAATATTTACAGACAAACAAAATATGTTTGGCTGCTTTCTTTACCATCTGCTTCACTGTTTTATTATTTTCAGTGCCATGACTGATCAGCATCTACACAGAGATGTGATGAATATGAAACCTCTTTTGAGTGGAAACAATATTTTGCAAGTACAATCCAATTAAATTCCTTATTCTAAGGAAATGCTTCACAGACCTGTTTATACAAATCAATTCGACATCCAAATAAAGCTACAGCTTTTACAGTCACCAGATCGTTGCGCCATATCGGAAGTTCTCTTGTACAGAGTATGAAAACTGTCTGCTTCACTTCTTCTTCTGATGTTTGCTTGTTCTACATCAAATGCAATTTCAACAGCATCTTTTTTAATTTTATTCCTGCAGAGCTGGACATTACAAATCACAGTAGTGGGGCAGAGGTAGAACAAGTGGTTAAGGCTCTGCGTTGTTGATTGTTTCAAGCCCCAGCACTGCCAAGCTGCCACTGTTGGGCAATTGATCAAGGCCCTTAACCTTCCCTGCTCCAGTGGCACTGTATCATAGCTGCCCCTGAGATCTGACCCCCAACCGCCTCATTTGGGATATGTAAAGAAATGAATTGCACTCTTCTGTAATGCATATGTGGCGATAATAAAAGCTTAGATGCTTCAATTTCATTTCATTTCATTTCAATTTGTTGCCAGCCGTAATCCTTCTCTTCTTATTTTGTCCTCCATCACATTTTATTGTCCAGCAGTTACTCATATCTGTCTTTTGCATGCCCTTTTTTGTACATTCAGATATCAAAACTGTAGCTTTGTTGATATCTAAAATAAAAGAAAAATATCAGAAACTTTGAAAAATTCATAAAATGGAAAAAAGAAAAAAGTAGAAGGAAAAACAAATGGAAAAAATGAAAAGCTTTCCCCCAGATTGGTGTCTGCACTAATAATTGCTTCTTGGGTTTATATTATTATTATGAGGAATGTGGTAGCCTAGTGGTTAATGTGTTGGATTGCCTCTTAGAAGGTTGTGAGTTTGAATCCCAGGTCCACCAAGCTGCCACTGCTGGGCCCCTGAGCAAGGCCCTTAACACTCAATTGCTCAGTTGTATAAAATGAGATAGTTACTCTGGATAAGGAGGTCTGCCAAATGCTGTAAATATTAAATTGTATTTTCATCTAATCAAATTGACTTCAAATCAAAGAAGTCACGCTGGTCTCCTTTAATACAACGTTAAATCGATTGCTGAAAACTGAAATTAAAGATATGTAAGAAATAAAACACTTGAGGTGTGCAATCATATAAAAATAATCACGGTCTGACGTGTTTTATTTTCATTATACTACAACAATTTGTCAAATCTAATAATTTATTTATTTATGATAACACATAATACATTCATATCTATATATAATTACAATAACAGTCATTTTTATTAACCCATTTTTACCATTTTACCCACTGATTTTACAATCACTCTCTCACTCACTCATTTTCTACCACTTATCCGAACTACCTCGGGTCACGAGGAGCCTGTGCCTATCTCAGACGTCATCGGGCATCAAGGCAGGATACACCCTGGACGGAGTGCCAACCCATCACAGGGCACACACACACTCTCATTCACTCACACAATCACACACTACAGACAATTTTCCAGAGATGTCAATCAACCTACCATGCATGTCTTTGGACCAGGGGAGGAAACCGGTGTACCCGGAGGAAACCCCCGAGGCACGGGGAGAACATGCAAACTCCACACACACAAGACGGAGGCGGGAATCGAACACCCAACCCTGAAGGTGTGAGGCAAACGTGCTAACCACTAAGCCACCGTGCCCCCCCATTTTACAATCAGTATAAACAAATTATTTCATTTTATATATTTTTTTATTGCTATGAGTCTGATCTAAAATGTGTCAGGACTCTGTTGTCTTTCAGTGTGTTTTAGACGTGTGTTTTTCCCTCTGTTGATAACCTTACACTGAATTTTAGTGGCTTATGAACACACACTTGGGGCATCACAGAGAGCAGAAATAGGTTTGATATCATAATTTACTTTGAAGATACAAACATTTGTATGAAAGCGAATATATCACCTCTAACAGGCTATTGAATTATAAGATAAGATATACCTTTATTTGTCCCACAATGGGCAAATTTCTCACAATTACACACACATACACTAAAAAAACAAAACAAAAAAAAAACAAAGTGCCAGAACATATAAAATAAATAAAAAAGAGTACAAACTCAAAGGGAGCTGCTGCATCAGGCTGCCACTTGGGCGGCGCCAGTATCAAGATACAGTGATACTGATGAATTACTACAAATTCTCAAGTCCTGAGTGTTTGCTTGAATATGAGCTTCATATTAACACCATTGTGGAGTGATACGTTAGGAAGATGTTCAATCATCAACATGGACACAACAAAACAAGAGGAAAAAACATTTTTCAGGTAAATAAACTCAGCTGTTCTGAACATGTTCTTCTCCTAAAAATGTTACCCCTGACAGTTACAAATCTTTGACACTGGAGACTCATAATGCTGAGGTGTTGATGCATTTTCTAAACCAGAGGCTACGACACTAGTTCAGACGTTTGTTTTTATGAATAAACTAATTCCGATATCTTATTGTTTATAAAGCAACAACTTGTACAGCAGACACTCCATGTTAATTCTCAAGAAAATTTTTGAAATGTTTCTATACTATTGATGCTATGTTTTGTTTTGTTTTTTAAGTTTTTCCAGTTTCTTAAATGAATGAAAGAGGATTAAAAATTAAAGACTGGAAAAAGAAACACAAAAAGATAAAAAGAAATATCTTGCTTCAGAGATGCTCCACAATACTAATTTTAATTAGAATGAGATAAAAGTTACACAATTTTATTAAATAAGGAATCTATTGGCAAAGAACTGTAGTATGAGATAAACAAATAAATACATAAATTAAATAAATAAATAAATAAATGAATGAATAAACAAACAAATAAATAAATAAATAAATAAATAAATAAATAAATAAATACTTACTTACTTACTTACTTACTTACTTTTAGGGATGTCCTGTAAAAAGTAAATAACAAACCACAACAAGGAAATTAATTTCAAGATTATTTTCATTTAGCTGCATAACACTGTTTTTTTTTTTTTTTTAATCCTTACACACCCCTAGCGTGTCCCCAAACTTGTTTACTAGTCGTTTAAACAGATGTTATCTTCATTAAAGAATATGCTCTGCACTAATACCTGCCTCTTAGCAGATAATCCTTCAGAGCTGTTAAATTTTCTAATGTCAGGAAAAAGCTTGAATATGAATGTGGTAGGTTTTAGTAGGTGTTAATTTCACACTGGTGAATTTTCCGTTCTGCTTTCCCTCTTAATCCTTTCTTAGCTTTTTAGCCTTTATCTGACCACAGGCTTGACAGCTGGATTAAACTTCCATAATGAATGTGATCGACGCTATTTAATATAGCCAAAGGGGAAGCAGAAAAGAAAACAATAATAAAACTCCATTAATAGAGTCTTTACTGTAGCATAGCCTGTCTTTAAGGGCTTTGGTGTTTCTTAGTAACTTATCAAACTCCTCAGCAAAACACTGCTTTACAAATATCATGATTTGGACTTAAAAGAAGATATTTATTTAAAACAATTCAATTCAATTTATTTCTATAATGCTTTTAACAGTTCACATTGCCTCAAAGCAGCTTTACAGAGGTATAGAAACAGAAGTAAATATTTTAATTTAACAAAGTTTAAAGTTTAATATTAACTTACTATTTATCTCTACATTTATCCCTAATGAACAAGCCGGAGGTGACGGTGGTGAGGAAAAACTCCCTGAGATGATATGAGGAAGAAACCTTGAGAGAGACTCAGAAGGTAACCTCATCCTCATTTGTGTGACACTAGACAGGAAATAATGTAAATGTAAATAATGTCCTTTCTACAACAGTTTATAATTTAGTGGAATTAGGCAACAAAGAGCTCCTGAGTTCACCACAGTTCACAAAATCCCTCTTGCTGAAGTTTTTAAATGGTCACTGATGAAGTCCATAAAACTGACAGACGCAACAGTGGTTCAATGGGTCAGTTAACAATGACCAGTATACAACAAAACATGCAAATATTTGAACAACCAGCCAAGTCATTTGAATGACTTGGGAATGAAACGGATGGAAAAAGATTAATTTCAGAGGAGGCGCTTGCTAACAAAAAGGTTGCTGCAAAAAAAAAAAAAATTAATAATAATAATTTTATGCCTGTTTGGTATCACAAAGCTGTAAATAGACAGATGTTAACCTATTTGTTGACCTATGACTTGTTGTTCAATCTCACAACAAGCAGACTTCATTAAAACTTCATTTACAAATACAAATCATTATTTCATATTCAGATTCTTAGAATGCTAGAAGTAAGAAAAGGAAAAGAAAAAGGAGAATAAACCCACGTCTGATGTGTCTCAGTGTTGCTATGAAATAAAACAATGATACATTAAAAATCCTAGAGCTATACAGCTAAAGGAATCATTTAACTGAACAGTCTCAAATTTACAAAAACACGAATCACTGAAAAGATTCAACTGTTTCAATCTTTTTTCAAAAAGGTCTAGGTCATGTTTTAGACAGAAAAACATCTTCTCACCATAGTATTCTGCAGCCAGGTTTGCTTTATATGTTCAGTCTTTAATTTGATTTTACAGAAGTATTAAAAAAACTATAAAATTATGAAATTAATTAACCTGAATCTGTTGTACCTGTGGCACTCTGGATTATAGGCTACAGTATCTGGCACTTTAAGTATCTGGATAAATGAAATGTTGGGCTAGTAGGTGCTAGCAAAGCTGCTGATGCTGAAGGAGAAAAATGATCCAGATAGCATTGCTTATTTATTTTATTTTATTTTTTTAGATGACAAGACCTCTTTGAATAGAAGCTGTTATCTTGTTACATATACATTACAGCACAGTGAAATTCTTTCTTCACAAATCTAAAAATTTTGAAGGAACTTCCATGTGCTTAGATAGCGCATGGTCAGGTATGATACAGTACCCCAGCTTGAACCTTATTTTTCAACATTTTACAAATAATTCTTGTATTCTACTAAAGCTACTGTAGCATCATTGTGTTACATGTGTTCGATTTGTGTCGTTTGCCATAGGAGGTGCCGGGTGCCTCCGTTGGAACAAAATCCAGACGCAAATGCAGAGAAAGCAAAGACAGGGGTTTAATTAATAATAACAAGACTGTAACAGGCAGGAAACATATACTTGGGGGTGGAGGGGAACATATGCGATCATAGGATAACATATAAAGACATATAAACCAACCCTGCCTGGACACCAGGGGGTGAATTTTCCAAGCCATCCATGACATAGACTGGGAAAAGACTTATACATCCGGTTAGTAAACAAATGCTGTTCTTCGTTTTGAGACAGTTGTAACCCTTTAGCATTCATACACAAGACACTAGTGTACAAAGTACATAGTGTAAATGCATAGTGTACAGCATGTCTTTTGGAACACAGCTAGTGGTTTTCCATCAATACAGTCCAGTCAATGCAGGAAACATCTCAGGACCAGATTCAAGTCTCAGACTTGAATGAATTCCTTTAAAGCTAAATAGCGTTTAAATAAAAATCTTATACTGCAGGATTGATTTCTGTCATGAACAGTGCTTTCAGATCCACAGGTTGCACATCAATATCCAATCTCACTCAGCTTGTTTACAGTCACATAAGACAGCTCAATGAGGCCAATAATCATCTTAATGGGTCAGTGTCTATGTCAGTGTATCTTAAACTAACATCCTAAGTGCTTGTGCAAAATAGTTACGCTGTTCCTCACACAGTAAGAACGGCTGAAACGGTGGAAAACTTCCCGATTAACCCCCCAATGTTGCTTTTTATTTGAAAAGCCAAAGCCATGTACAGAATATGATGATATGAATCCAGGAAGAGTTTCTTCATCTAGTTTCATTGACGATTTCATGCATTCATTTATTTTTCACAGATATGTTGCATGGTGCATAGGTTACATAGAGTGATTTATGTATTGTACATAAACACATATTTCTTTTGTGAATTTTTCAGAGCAGTTTGTACTAAAATTTGGTAGGAACATGGATTCAACAGCATGTTGATGATCCACATGGGAGAGGTTTAGTGAGATCCAAAACTGAAATACTGGCTTGAAACGATAAAGATCAGCCAGATAAACAACAACTCGGGTGACTAGCAAACGACGCGGCTTCAGTACTAGTGTAAGTGTTAGGTTTATATATGGATGCAACAAGAAATGAGAATAAGCACAGAGGATGAGTCTAAAAGTCAGAGGAGTGTGTTCTCTGGATGTGCTGGAGAAGTGATCATGACAGATATGACAGGAGATAATACAACAGCACTGTGTTTAGCTCAATACAGTAGACAGAAGAAAGAATTGCATGACTCATTCATCAGTAAAAGTTGGTCAGTAAAAATGGTTACAGTCTTTCAACTTCTCCCTGTTCGGGGTCACCACAGTGGAACACGTGGTCCATATATTAGATATCAGCAGAGGTTTTATGCTGGATGCCCTTCCTGATGCAACCCTCTCATTTTATACAGGCTTGGGACCAGCACTGAGATCCCGGGAATCAAACAACGAGAGCATGGGATCCTGCCGCTGGACGTCCAGGAGGCTATCAGACCAATAAGGATTGGGAAACTATATAAAAAATATCTGAAATGACCAGAACTAACCAACAGTTTTGGTTAAACACATCAGTAATAATGTATGTATTTAAAAATATTTTATCATGGTATATACATTCATTCATTAATTCACATCTGTATTTGTATTTATTTACAACACATCTGTTTTATCCAAATTTGGCTACAGTTTGGGTAAACAGAGCTTTAAAAAAAGGTACGTTTATTATTACCATTATTATTGCTTTTTCATGTTTATTAATCATATATATCATATATCACTTTCTGCACATTCTGTTACTACATGTGGCATTCACATATCAGTTTTCTACTTCTCATTTTATTCCTTTTTAATTTATTCCTTTTTTATTTGTGTTTATTTATTTTATTTATTCCTTATTTATTTCTTTTTTTATTCTCAGTGTAAAAAAAGACTAGACGGCACTTTGTTTCAGTAAAGGTTATATACTGTATATAACTGTCTACATGACATACAATTTTAAATCTTGAATTATTGCATGGATTAATTAGTATTAAATTATTAAATTATTCCTTATTTGTGGAACTTTAAGTCTTCCCATATATTTATATAGGTAGTATGGATGAAAATAATAATCAGCGTTAAAATGAAGTGTAGTGTAGTCATTGTGAATGAGAACCTAAAGCAACAGAGTTCAACCTTGTGTATACGTTCGTACACATTTCCCCGTGTTATGTTTGCTTCAAATGTCATCATCCGACACTCGGTACATGCAACCCTGGCACATCTTTGCTGGTGGTAGTGTAAACTCCCAGAGAGTTGAGGGATCTTGCCTCAGTGCTGTGGAAACCTCAGGACTGGGAGCCAATTACAACGGAGGATCAATAGGATACCTCGCCAGTTCTGTCGCTATAGCAACCTTATCTGAGGAAGTTTACATTATGGGATAGAAACAATCCGGATTTTGAAGTCTTTCGTTGAAATTCTTCTACAGATCATCGTGGGTTTGTAATATCAGTCGGAAAGGCAAGGAGTTGATTCAAAGCCATTGCAAACTAGTTTAGTGGAAAGAATTAAGTCAAAATATTTAAAATAAAAAGTATATTTTATTTTACCTGGACTCATCACAAAGTTCTGCAGATTCATATATAAATCTATAGCTTTTCTTCCAACATCTTAGTGTAGCTGGAGTATAAAGTATAATGAGCTTTGTGTATTTCACACCCCACACCAATTTGTATTTATTACTACTGACAAGAAAAATAAAGCTTTTAGATTTGGAAAATGTGTGCAATCCCACTGGCATATAGTTTCTAAAATCTAATCCCAACATCTTTCTTTTTCTTTCTTTATTTTCAAAAGATAAAAAGAAAAATAATGAGTAAAATACCCTAATGTATAGACAGATCTGTCAGTATAAATAGCAAAGATATGTTAATTAAATACAATAATAAAATAAGTCTACTCTTTCTCAAAATATTTTCTAGTTCTATTAATACTGTATATATATATATAGGGGGGCACGGTGGCTTAGTGGTTAGCATGTTCGCCTCACACCTCCAGGGTTGGGGGTTCGATTCCCGCCTCCGCCTTGTGTGTGTGGAGTTTGCATGTTCTCCCCGTGCCTGGGGGTTTCCTCCGGGTACTCCGGTTTCCTCCCCCTGGTCCAAAGACATGCATGGTAGGTTGATTGGCATCTCTGGAAAAATTGTCCGTAGTGTGTGATATATATATATATATATATATATATATATATATATATATATATATATATATACATATATATATATATATATTATTCATTCATCTTCTACCGCTTACTTATCCGAACTACCTCAGGTCACAGGGAGCCTGTGCCTATCTCAGGCGTCATCGGGCATCAAGGCAGGATACACCCTGGACGGAGTGCCAACCCATCGCAGGGCACACACACACTCTCATTCACTCAAAGGACAAAGGACACACACACACACACACACATATATATATATATATGTGTGTGTGTGTGTGTGTTGTGTGTGTGTGTGTGTGTGTGTGTGTGTAAGTGTATTCCAGCGCTGGTAAAACTGAAGGTATTCAGTGCAGTGAAAACTTTGTGCAGTTTTATTGATGAAACTTTATATCACTTCTATCCTTAAAGCACTCGTACTACTAGCTTTTACTACTGAGACCGGCTTTTACTTGATTTAAGTCTCTGATAGTTTGTTCTACTTTGACAGGAGTAGGTTTGGCTGAAGTGAATCAATTGAACTTGTGTTGTTTTTACGCTGCTGCTTTAACTAAAAAAAATGATTAGATGAGAGGGAAAAAAGAAACCTGTCCAAATCGCATGAGTGTGTATCGACGACAAATTTTATTGCAGCAATGAAACCATGTGAGTTTGAAAGGCAATTTTGCCAAGAGCCAGTTTCTGAGACTGAGTTGTTCCATACATCAGTGCACTAAAGTATTACGGCAGTTAATGACGTGTGGCACATGCATTTTGCCATAGAGCCGGAAGCTAGGCTTTCTCAAGTGGTGGTCGATTTTGGACAGCCTTTAGGCAATCCCGACAAAGGACCGACAAAAAAATAAATAAATAAAGTAAAAAAATAAAGTTTCACAAAGACAAAAAGATGTAGAGTCAAGAGACAGAAAAAGCAGACGAGTGACGCCTGGGTGTGATTACTGACTGTGAGAGGTAATAAACTGCTCTGCTCACTAAGTCTGTGCTAATATTATCAAATCATTAAGGTTAAGCCTCATAGGCCTAAACCTATTACACACACATACATTACATGATTGCTAGATTAAAGGGTTCACATCAATAATAATGCCAAGGTCTTTTATTGATTTTTTTTATCTCGTAGCTGTTAATCAGCCAGTTCTGCCATTTGAGTGTAATTTGATTAAAATTGAAATTAAACTGTTATTTGTCACCTACATAACCATGCAAGTACGAAGGGCTTGTAATGAGGGGAGTTTTAACTGTCTGTGACATCAGAAGTAGTATTAAAATAAAATAAAACTTTAATAAAAATGTTATAATAAGGAAATTTTTATTTGTTGGTTTGTTTAGTTGTGTTAAAAAAACCATGAACCTAGTGTAACCTAGTGAACCCATGTTAATATATTCATCGAAGGGCATCTACCTAATGCTGTAAATGCTTTCTACTTGTCATGAACACGGAACAGAGCGGACCCAAACGCAGGATAGCATAAATAAACAGGGTTTAATGACAGAACACAAAACAGGAACACAGACTCGAGACGAGACTAAACAGGACTAAGACCACAGTAGATGCCACGCTGCACGAGGCAACACGGCACAGTTAAATACAAAAAAGGACAATGGCACAATAAGGATCAGGTGTGATGACAGGGAGGAGCAGACGAAGGCGGGGCAGACACGTGACGAGAAACGTAAACAAACGCACGTGGCCAGAGTCCGGGCAGAGTCCTTACAGAGCCCCCACCAAGGCGCGGCTCCCGACGCGCCAATCCGTCCAGGCAGTCCCGACGGGTCCGGGAGGGGGGAGCAAGGCACACGGCGAGGCAGGTGGGGGGAGCAAGGCACACGGCGAGGCAGGTGGGGGGAACAAGGCACACGGCAAGGCCGAGCTGAAGGGCCGAGCGCCATCCACAGCCGAGCTGAAGGGCCGAGCGACGTCCACAGCCGAGCTGAAGGGCCGATCGACGTCCACAGCCGAGCTGAAGGGCCGATCGACGTCCACAGCCGAGCTGAAGGGCCGATCGACGTCCACAGCCGAGCTGAAAGGCCGAGCGACGTCCACAGCCATGCTGAAGGGCCGAGCGACGTCCACAGCTGAGCTGAAGGGCCGAGCGACGTCCACAGCCAAGCTGAAGGGCCGAGCACAACCCCCGATGCACCCCGGCCAGATCCACCCCCAGAGTCCAGGAAAGGGAGGGAGGGAGGGAGGGGGAAAAAAAATCCTCCACAGAAAAGAAAAACAGGGAAAAACGCGGGCCTGCAACACCCCCCGCAGACAGGAAGTGGGGCGACGTCCTCCACGGAAACCAAATGTGAAGCGACGCCCCCACCGGAAAGTGCGGGGCGATGTCACAGGACACCGAAAAACTGAACAAACCTCGGGCTGGCGACATGGCCCGCAACCAGGAAGTGACGCGGCGCCCCCCGCAGAGAAACCGAAAGCGGGGCGGCGTCCCTCACCGAAAAAATGCGGACCAATGTCACCAAATGCACCAAGTCCAGTGGGGAAAAAAAACAAACAGGAAAAAGGTACTCCCAGTCAACCGGTCCAGGTTGCTGCTATCCCGCTGGGTCCTAATGTGGCGGCATCTTCTGTCATGAACACGGAACAGAGCGGACCCAAACGCAGGATAGCATAAATAAACAGGGTTTAATGACAGAACACAAAACAGGAACACAGACTCGAGACGGGACTAAACAGGACTAAGACCACAGTAGATGCCGCGCTGCACGAGGCAACGCGGCACAGTTAAATACAAAAAAGGACAATGACACAATAAGGATCAGGTGTGATGACAGGGAGGAGCAGACGAAGGTGGGGCAGACACGTGACGAGAAACGTAAACAAACACACGTGGCCAGAGTCCGGGCAGAGTCCTTACACTACTAAAGATCGAATACTGATCTTTGTATGTCCAAAATTACAATTTGTTCCTTTCCACATTCAACAAATGCTCGTACAGAATGTGAACAGGATTTCAGGAGAGCTTAGCTTTGTGAGCCCAGAGACCCAGAAAACAAATAAATAAATACTCACTCACTCACTCATTTTCTACCGCTTGTCCGAACTACCTCGGGTCACGGGGAGCCTGTTCCTATCTCAGGCGTCATCGGGCATCAAGGCAGGATACACCCTGGACGGAGTGCCAACCCATCAGGGCACACACACTCTCATTCACTCACGCAATCACACACTACGGACAATTTTCCAGAGATGCCAGTCAACCTACCATGCATGTCTTTGGACCAGGGGAGGAAACCGGAGTACCCGGAGGAAACCCCCGAGGCACGGGGAGAACATGCAAACTCCACACACACAAGGCGGAGGCGGGAATCGAACCCCCAACCCTGGAGGTGTGAGGCGAACGTGCTAACCACTAAGTCACCGTGCCCCCCATAAATAACTAATTAATTTAATTAATGAATTAATTAATTACTTCCACTCTTCAGAAGATTTACATTTAGAGTATTTTGCAAACTCCTTCTCTGAGGATGGCTTAAAGGTGGGATTCATGAAGGCCTTGCATTGTCGAAGGTCCTCCTTGAAGTCAGCACTAAGGAATAAGCGATGTCAGCACACAAGCTGTAGGAGGTGCACCAGATGCTTATTTAAATAACCAATTACGATACCACAGGCAAGCGTAGGAGGATAGGTAGAGATCCTTTCAGATCCTGAAGAAACAAAAGTACACAGGAGATATGGAAATCCTATACAGTTAATCTCCAATCAGTGTGAGTAATGTCTTAAAAAGGCTTAAATCAGATTCTAGAGCAAACAAGCAGCCAGATTTGTGATAATCACGGCAGTACAGTTTTTTGGAGCAGGCGTTGTCTGGGGTCCACATTTCTGAATAAATTACCCATAAAATAAATGATAAACACCACCGCCTGTTGAGACTGGCTCTGCTTTTTGGAGCATATTAACTCATCTGAAATTTCACCAACTAACTTACAAAATTACATGGAAGAACTTCTATAGTAGTGTTATTTATTTCCTGGTTATTTATACCACTATAATGTCCACTTCAGGATTAGCAATTAATTCAATTCAACTCAATTTATGTGTATAACACTTTTAACAATTCACATTCTTTAAACAGATTTACAGAAGTATAGAAACAGAATAAAAGTTTATTATTAAGTTAGTATTTATCTCTAACATCAATCCCTAATGAACAAGCCTGAGGTAATGGTGGTGAGGAAAAACTCCCTGAAATTATACAGTATGAGGAAGAAACCTTGAGAGGAACCAGACTCAAAAGGGAACCTCATCCTCATGTGGGTGATACTGGACAGGAAATAATGTAAAAGTAAATAATGTCTTTTACACAACAGTTTGTAGTCGAGTGGAATTTAAACAACCAAGAGCTCCTGAGGAACTAACAGGTCAGCGCAATTTCCGAGTTCACCACAAACCCAGCACTAATTAATTCCTGCTGAAGTCTTCAAATGATTGAACTAGTACTTCCCCCCCCCGTTTGTTGTATCTGTGTATTTAAAAAAAAAAAAAAAAAACTTTGAACATTGTCTCATAGTATCTTAAGCCTGTAACCCAGTAAACCAGAGTTAATGTATTCAATGATAGAGACTTAAATGAAGTTTTGTATGTTCCTCTGGATAAGGACGTCTGCCAAATGCTGTAAATGTAAACATAAATGATTGCTGATGAAGACCTGAGCATAAACCTGACTGATGAGTGGTTCAAAGAAGGTGTCTCTGGGTGGCCACATGCACAGCAATCCCCTGAGTCAAGGGTTTTATGTTAAGGTTTTGTACTAATGACAAGATTGCTTCTTAAATCAGATTTGAAAGATTTGAGCGCTACTTCAGAGTAAGAATTACACAAGCAGTGTTGAGTTTGACTAAATAAGCACTATTCTGAGTTTCGTTCCACTTTAGCGTTTAGCATAATTACAGACCAGCCCCACTTTTTTAATTTAACTGCATCGTTACACCCCACTCACAAGCATTATGACTTCTTGACTTCAAATTAGCACGTTGTGGCATCATTAATCTTTGTGTACCAAATAATAGGTTGTGCTGGATCAAGTGCTATTTTCTATGTTGGCTGTGATGAAAGTGGAAGCCATATTAATCTGCTCTAAATCTGTAGTGATTCATTTGATCATTAATGTAATCTCAATAATGTTATTATGTAATGTGATCATTACACATAGAGAGAAAACAAATGCTGTCTATTTGGAGAAAAAGAAATGCATCTGCCAAACAAATGTAAATGCTAGTAAACATCTTAGTAGAAAATATATTAGTTGGATATTAGGCTGGACAATTTTGTAGATTATGGGATGGGAACACAGGGTTACACAGTATTCAGCTTATCATTGGCTGTTATCAAGACTGGCATCTGAGTCATCCAGAAAGTGGCAACCCAGGATCACCAACGTGCCACTTGTGGGCCCTTGAGCAAGGCCCTTAACCCTCAGTTGTATAAATGAAACCACAATCAACACCACCTCTGTTCTTATTGTACTACTAGTGTGTACACACTTGCACACACACTAGTCTAGTATGTACACACTTGCAAGATGGTGCCAGTGCACTCGGCATGCCGTCTCTCTTGTGCGTTTCAGTCTGTAGTAATGTTACCTGTACTGTTTGTTCTCTGTGTGGTGTTGCACTGGTATCATGTAGACTCAGTGCTGACCTACGATCGCCAAGCCCTATTTAACTTCAAGTGTTGTATGGAAGCTGGTTACCTGGAAAACTGCCCAGTTCTCTACTCTCGCTCTCAATCCTCTTCCAATCCACCTGCACCAGAGTGCGTTTACCAGTTACCTTGCTGTGTTCATCCTCTGCGAAAACGCCGCAGAAAGAGAGGTTGTCGTGGCGGTGTTCGAGTGAGAATTAGACGGATGATTGCTTCCACCTTAAAATTCTCAACCCAGCTTTCCCTGGATACATCATATTTGGAGGGGCATAATCTGGCACGACGCTCTTGGGATTATTTATATGCTTTTCATCTTCCAGTTTTCGGTGATTCTTCTACCTCCGCTTTGCCGTGTTTACGACTTAGCTGGAGAGGAGTGGAACATTTAAATCTTCGCCAACTGGATTTTCGACTGGATCGGAACTCGGAACTACAGTCTCATCTTAACATTGCCTTAGTCAATGCTAGGTCCGTGTGCAACAAGACTTATATTTTAAATGACTTTTATACTGGACGCAACTTGGATATCCTTTTCCTGACGGAGACGTGGGCCTCTGTTGGTGAGTTGTCAGTTTTTGAAGAACTGTGTCCGCCGGGCTGTTCCTGTATGTACTGGCAAGGGTGGTGGGGTTGCCATGGTTTTTAAACAAACCCTTAACATACGTCCCGTTTCTGTTGGGAGTTATGTATCATTTGAGTTACAATGTATCGTGCTTGAGTTTGATTCCACTGCAGTGTTCTGTGCGCTTATTTATAGGCCACCTAATGTTGAAAGTGCTTTTATACGAGAGTTTTGTGAATTTGTAACTCATATCATGCCATCATATGATCAGCTATTATTATTGGGTGATTTTAATATACATGTGTGCTGCCCAGGTCGACCCTTGGTCAGTGAATTTGGTAATGTTTTGGAATCCTTTAGTTTTATGCAACATATTCTGTAAATGGAGCAACTCATATCCATGGTCACACACTGGACCTTATTTTGTCAAATGCTGTTACTGTAGAAGATGTAACCATAGAAGATGTCTCCTTCTCTGATCACTGCCCTATTGTTTTTAATGTCCATGCTGAGAATTCTGCAGTTATGGAAAAACATCTGGGCCGTTACTCTCGTTGTATTAATTCATCTATTTCTCCTTAGTTTAGTGAAATCTATCATGCTAACGCTGTTGAAGGATCTATTTTGAATGCTGTTGAGTCTTCCATTGGGCCTGATGAACTGACTTCTCTTCTCTATACATCTTGTTCTAATATTTTAGATGCTATTGCACCTTTTAAGTTAAAGTCACCCAGACAGAAATCTTATTACTGGCTTGACGATAATGCTCGCTCTCTCAGGCGAGCATGTCGTCAAGCGGAGAGGAAATGGAAACAGGATTCGTGTCTCGTGAGTTTTTCAAAGAATGTTTGCTTAACTTTCAGAAAGCTGCAACATCAGCTAGGTCTAAGTATTTTTCAGATTTGATTAATAAACACTCTCATAGACCTAGAATTCTGTTTTCCACGATTAATTCAATAATAGATCCAGGTTGTCAGTTTCATGAGGAACCCTCAACTGAACTCTGTGAAAATTTTGTACTTTTTTTTTCAGATAAAGTGTTATCTATTCGATCCTCTTTTACCTTGCACTCATCAGATCTGTCACTGTTTTCGCTGGCAAGTCCGGTTTCCTTTTCTTGTTTTCAAAATGTTTCTTTGAGGGAACTCTGTGATCTGGTCAATAAGATGAAGAAAACTGCCTCTTCACTTGATGTCATTCTGAGATTATTAAGGCCTCTTTTTCTGAAATCGGTACTTCCATTCAGTCATTTAATCACTTGTCTCTACGTGCTGGGGTTGTCCCGAAATGTTTCAAGCATGCTGTAGTTCAACCTTTGCTTAAGAAACAGGGTTTGGACGATAATTGCCTCGATAATTATCGGCCTGTCTCTAAGCTTTCATTTTTATCAAAACTTTTAGAAAAAGTTGTATATTCACAATTGATTTCCTTGTTGAATACAGCTAAATTAACCTTCCTCTTATGTTAGCTTTCTGTTACCATCTCTTATGTTAACGGGTCGGTTTTGACCCGTGTCTTAAAACAGTCATAAAATAGCCTCAAAACAATTATTTATCATCAGATTTGTTTCCTACCTCTTAGATACCATGTTAGGCTTCCGTATCCATAAAAAGATTGGTTTTAATATTTTTGGTGTGGCCCCTGGGCCTTTCTTTTGACAGCATACTTTTCGCTTTCAATTCCAAAAAATGGTAAAACTAACCTCAAGAGAATTACATAAATAAATGAAAGATTGTTATGTTTCCTGATTATTACTGATGAGTATTAGGACACATCTCTTCAATAAATTTGTTTTATATATTTTTTAATTTTAATTTTATTAACTATTGTAACATCTATGGTGTTACGGGTCAATTTTGACCCATATATTTTTTCAAAAATAGAACATTAATACAAATACAAAATGAAAAGCAGAACAAGTAATAAGACAAAATGTAGATTTGCAAGGTCAAACACACAACAACCAATCAAGCAAATCAAACCAATAGAAATCTATTACTACTAAATCCAAAAAAAGTCTTTGTGTGCAAAAACATGCATGAGTATGTGTGTGTTTAGATGCATGTGTGGCAAAAAAGACACACTTTTAATGTGTTCTTTGCAGAGATATATGTTGCAGTAGAAGCACAATATATTTGTCTTTCTGTCCTTATTGCTAGGGAAGGGACAAGGGAACCAGCTCCTCAAAAAACATTCTTCGCTTTTTTTTTTGGTTGAGTTCCACCCCAGGTGAATGTGGGTCCACAACACAAATGCATTGTATGCATTGCATGTAATAAAACACAACCATTGGCCATCTCCTGGTCATTCACTGGAAAGTCTAGGTGGCAGTCAGCTTGTCCAGGTTGTCCACCTCTCCATTGTTTTTATTATAGTCCAGGATTAATATGGGCTTTTTGTCACTTCGTGATGAGACAGCAGAATCTTTGTGAAAAGTGGACATAAGTACGACACTCAGTTTTTTTTTGGACAACATGAAACAACAGTGGTGGTGTCTGTAAAAGTGAATTTTGAAGAAAGAGGAGCCCTGTGCTTCACCTGCAAAATTTCAACGGGCAACTCAGGTTTATTAATTTATTTTTTTTATTGTGCCCACCATGGTAAGTTTCCTTCTAAGAAGTTCTTGTCCAAGGTCATAGCTGGTAAAAAATTGTCACACATGATATTGTGATCCCGTAGTCCAGTAGTCATATCGAGGTCTACACATTTTCGTTGTTTTTTCTCAGAGATGCCACTCACAGGTTTGCCTGTGTAAAACTGTAGATTTTGATGACGTTTGCTGCCATGAAATTCAGGAGGTACTGAGCTCCAATATATGTTACTTCAGCACTGGCAACCACCTCATCAGACTCATCAGATGTGTCTGTGTCTTCCGTTGATACTTTACATCATCTTCATCATCAGAAACATGCTTGTCCATATCACTATGCTGTTCTCTGTCCTCTGCCTCATTTTCAGCAAAGATATGATCCAGAGCTTGGCTTGTCGTAAATTCTTTTCATTTTCGCATGCTCCAAGATGGTGATGTGTACTCTGCAAGTCACTAACTCCCAACTGAATTGGTCTTATGCATGCCTTAGGTCTCTGGAAGTATACGTCCTTTGTTTTGTTTGTTCTGGGAAGGTGACAAATGGGCAAAGGGAGAAGCCCCTAACTAAAGCTCACAGGTTTGGAAGAGAAGCTGGCTGTCAATGGGCTGTTGGCTGACAGTGTTAGTGAGCTGACAGTGTGTTTATGATTTCAGATTTGGCACTAATTATAGTATTATAATATTATATTATAACTGGGTCAAAACCGACCCTAACTACACAAAGGTCATAATTTTCACCAGAGCATTTTATAATTTAGTAAAATTTATTTTTTTTTGTTTTATTTTGTTTAAATAGAGGTTCCTGACAAAGTCAAAAAGCCTTGATGCAATTAACAAATTTATGTGGTACTTTTAAGCATTTAAAACCTAAAAACGGGTCAGTGCCGACCCTAACACAAGACGAAGGTTAACAGAACCTCTCCGATCTGGTTTCTCTGCTCATCATAGCACCGAGTCTGCGTTGCTTAAAGTATTCAATGACATTTTGCTTGCAGTGGATAGTGGTAAGAATTCAGTTCTGCTGCTTCTTGATCTTACAGCTGCTTTTGATACAGTTGATCATGATATTCTTCTCTGCTGGTCAGAAAATCTGTTTGGTTTTGTAGGTATTGCTTTACAGTGGTTCAACTCATATCTTAGAGAGAGGTCTTTTTCTGTTGAGTTAGGTAAGTTTTCTTCATCTGTTGCTCCTATTACCTGTGGAGTGCCTCAAGGATCCATTTTAGGGCCACTTCTTTTTAATTTTTATATGCGACCTTTGGGGGACATTATTAGGAGACACAATGTTTCATTTCATTTATATGCTGATGATACCCAGTTGTACATACCATTGAAAGCTGGTGATACCATTCAACCCTTATTGGCCTGCCTTGGGGACATCAGGAAATGGCTGTCCAATAGCTTTCTTCGACTAAATGAAAATAAAACGGAAGTAATCGTCTTTGGCCCCCCTAAGTTGAGAAGTGGTCTTATAAATGAGGTTAGGAATCTTGGTGTCATTCTGGACTCTGAACTTTAAGCAAATTAATACAGTTGTTATCAGTTACGGATCATCTCGAGACTGAAATTTTTTTTAACTTTTAATGACCTGGAGAAAGTCATTCATGCTTTTATCACCTCCTGCCTTGACTACTATAATTCATTATATTTGGATCTTCCTCAGTCATCCATTGCATGCTTACAGATGGTACACAATGCAGCTGCGAGACTCTTGACCGGGGCAAAGAAAACAGATCACATTATACCAATTTTAGCCTCTCTTCATTGGCTTCCTGTCTATTTTAGAATTCAATTTAAAATTTTGTTGTTTGTTTTTAAAGCTCTTAATGGTCAAGCCCCATCTTATCTCACAGATCATCTTATTCCTTCTTCATCCACCAGATCTCTAAGATCTTCTGATAGAGCTCTCTTGGTTGTCCGTCGTTCACACTAAAAAACGAAGGGTGATAGGGCTTTTTCTATTGCGGCCCCCCGTCTCTGGAACCAACTTCCACTGGACATTCGCCTTGCACCTTCCAGTACAACTTTTAAAGTGAAATTGAAAACATATTTTTATTCCCAGGCATTTTAATTGGATTTTGTCTATGTTCTATTGTTTTATTGTATCATCTGTTTT
Organism: Tachysurus vachellii; assembly: GCF_030014155.1. Classification (NCBI taxonomy): domain Eukaryota; kingdom Metazoa; phylum Chordata; class Actinopteri; order Siluriformes; family Bagridae; genus Tachysurus; species Tachysurus vachellii. The sequence continues at coordinate 4,678,454 of NC_083464.1, read as the reverse complement.
GTTTATTTTATGTTTAGTTTTTGACTTTGTTCAGCACTTTGGTCAGCTCTGCTGTGATAAATGTGCTATATAAATAAACTTTACTTACTTATTTACTACATCTGTTTCTGTTTATATATTTTTATTTTCTTTATAAAATGATATTTTTTATATGAATTTGATTTATTTATTTCTTATTATATTGTATCTACTTGTATCTAATTAATTAATTAATTACTTTGACTGAATATCCTTACAATTGCCATCAGCTGACATGACAATTCAATTGCAATTCATTCTATGTTTAAAGAACGTCAATTAAAAAAATTAATGTATTAATTTCCTTGTGTCGGCTGATGTTAATATAAATAAATGTTTATGCAGGTTTCTATAGTGACAGTGTTTTATTAGTTTTGTGTAAAGTTATAAACATTACCTTTAAGTGTCTCCACTGTTGGTGGTACCAAGTTGGTGGTTCCCTTACGCCATTAAGACAATAATAAAAAGTCTTTACTACACAAAGCACAGATAAATTACATTCACTAATATTTTCACTCTCTTTTTAATATACAAGTTTGTATCAACACTTCTTATATTTTACTGGAATTATAAAATAAACCCAAGCTGTCAGAACACGGGATAAAAACGGACCCAAATGCAGGACAGCTAAACAAAAACAGAGATTTATTAACTAAACAAAACAACAAAGACAAAGACAACAACAGACAAACAGACAAAGACAACAACAGACAAAGACAACAGGATTCCGCGCTGCACAAGGCAACGCGGCTCAATTAAATAATACAAATAATCATGACACATGAGGGACAGGTGTGCAGAGGCGGGGAGGAAAAGACAAGGGCGGGGCAGACACGGAACAAGGAACATAAACAAAAGGCACATGGCCACAGTCCGGGCTGAGTCCTGACACAAGCATTTGAAGCTGAAATAATTCACAAGAAATTTTGTCCCCATGAATACCTTGGGAAGTCTTTTGCTAGCCATGAAAAAACAAAAGCAACAAAAATGAAAGGCTGAAGAGTTTCCTAGCTTTCAGAAGGTTTTGGCTTTGAGTTTCAGCAGTGCAGCTGATTAGAGTGTCACCAATAGCTAATGCTGCTATATCCCGCATTGTTGCAGCACCACTGCTCTAAACAACACACTATGGAGCTACAGAGCTTCACAGGTATACAATCACCAGAGAGAACAAGAGTGCAGTGACACAGAGAGCAGAAAAGAGAACATATCATATATGAACATATCAGACAAGCGATCTAGAGCTCAACTCATTCGACAGCTAGTGCACACACGTGACGTCCTGGATGAACAAGGTCAAGGAAAATCTTTCACTCAGTTGTGGGTCTGAAATCTCATTCACAAGCGCAGAAGTAAGCTGAAATCTCAGACAGAATTATCAGACATTCTGTACGTCTCAGTTAGCTTTGTTATGTTTGATAGATAGTGTTAAAAATCTTTGGAAATAGCAATAAATCTTTCAAATCAACCTGTTTGTTTCTGACTCCATCTGTCAGTCTGGGCAGAAAACAAATCCTCATCATTCCCGTACTTAATGTTGCCAAGTGTGCACAGTGACATAGCTTCTGCCGTCTCAACAATCTGGAGCTAAAGACTCCAAAATCTGTCCCGTAAAACCTCGTTTCTGCTTCCTCTAATTACCAGTGGCTCAGCTGTTCCACACAACATTGTGATTTTCCATCACTCGCTCCTGAATAAGCAGAAGCGTTCAGACAGAAGATCATCTGAAAGAAAGTGCAGCGGAGTGTGTAGAGTCTGTAGCAGCACAAACAATTCAGGACACACACACACACACATTAATATTGAATTTCATCTCAGACTTTTATCCCAATGTCTTAATGGAGATCTGCTTTAGTGATCATTTGATGTTGCAGAAAAGATTCTAGGACCAAGAAAAGCAGATTTGTCTATTTCATCCTGTCAACTGTATTTGCCAAAGAAAGCGAAGAATGGAAAAAAGAGAGACAAGAAATAAGCAAGGAAGAGAGAGAGAGAGAGAGAGAGAGAGAGAACTGCAGATTAGTATATTAGTATTGCATCCTGTGAACTGCATTTGACAACTTCTCCCAGAAACAAAAGAAGGAAGGAAGGAAGGAAGGAAGGAAGGAAGGAAGGAAGGAACAAAATGAGAGACAAGAAATATGCAGAGAAAGAAAGAAAGAAATAAGGAAAGAAAGAAAGAAAGAAAGAAAGAAAGAAAGAAAGAAAGAAAGGAAGCAAGGAAGCATTTGCACTTTTCTCAGGACGGAAGCAAGGAAGGAAAAAAGGAATATTTGCTATTTTCATACTCATGTATGCTTAAAATTTATAATAATTTTAAGCATCATTTTTTCAGTATGAATATTACTGTAGATTGCTGAAGAGTACTAAATATTATGGACGATTACTGCAGTGTGCTGAATATTACTCAGAATTAATGTATGTTACTGAAGAGTTCTGAATATTATCCAACACTACTGAAGATTACTGAAGAGTTCTGAATATTATCCAACACTACTGAAGATTACTATAGAGTGCTGAATATTATCCAACACTACTGAAGATTACTATAGAGTGCTGAATATTATCCTACACTACTGAAGATTACTATAGCGTGCTGAATATTACCCAACACTACTGAAGATTACTGAAGAGTGCTGAATATTAGCCAACACTACTGAAGATTACTATAGAGTGCTGAATATTATCCTACACTACTGAAGTTTACTGAAGAGTGCTGAATATTATCCAACACTACTAAAGATTACTATAGCGTCCTGAATATTAGCCAACACTACTGAAGATTACTATAGAGTGCTGAATATTAGCCAACACTACTGAAGATTACTATAGAGTGCTGAATATTATCAAACACTACTGAAGATTACTATAGAGTGCTGAATATTATCCAACACTACTGAAGATTACTATAGCGTGCTGAATATTATCAAACACTACTGAAGATTACTATAGAGTGCTGAATATTATCCTACACTACTGAAGATTACTGAAAAGTGGTGAATATTATCCAACACTACTGAAGATTACTGAAAAGTGCTGAATATTATCCAACACTACCTAAGATTACTATAGAGTGCTGAATATTATCCAACACTACTGAAGATTACTATAGAGTGCTGAATATTATCCAACACTACTGAAGATTACTGTATTATGAAGATTCTCATCATAATAAAATGCGACAGTTTCCTGAGAGATGAGCTTGGAGAGACACATAGTGAGCTGTAAAACTCCTGAAGTGAAGAGCGTGGAAGCTCATAAAGGTCATTTCTCACTAAATCTGGAGAAAAGTCTAATTTGAATATAAACTGGATTTCATATAGAGGTTTTCGCTCGGATTCATACTTGATGCTTTAATGACTGTGACACTGTAAAAAGGGCAGAGTTTCTAAAGGCCACGCAGTTACTGCTGGCGTATGAAGTGCAAAGACGACTGCGCTATTTAAATACTCTACAGCCCTGGATTCATTAACACTGAGCCAGGATCAACACAGGAGCCTTTATAATGCAGTGAATAAAAAGTGACATTTGGTATTTATGTCCATGCAATATTTTATGTTAATAAAGCATCAATTATATTTTGCCAAATTTACATGGAAATGTTTAGATTTACTTTGTAGCCTCATCTTGGGATAAGAAGCCAGTTTTACAAATGTAGTCTGAAACGTTAGTCTAAAACCTTGCTAACTAAAGCGTTATTTCTTCACCGAGTGAATATCAAGCTATACATAAGTCATAATGAGTAAGACATGAGCCTGGTCAAGTTCAGAATCAGACACTGACTGCTGTCTAAATGTCCACACTGATCCTGTGCTGCAGTCAATATTAAATGTTTAAACTCACCTTTAGCTGTGGGAGAAACCAGACTTTAAACTCTTATCACTTACGATGGAGATTTGTGAAGGAGAGAAACACGTTTCACGTTAACAGAATTACAAATAGTACAAAATGTCAAGCTTTCACCATATCAAGAGTTTAACCAAACCTCCATTTGTCTTTCATTCTTAGGTTAAGTTGTAATTCAGGTGTCATGGCCCAATATTGATCTATCTATCTATCCGACTGTCAGTCTGTCTGTCTGTCTATCCATCTATCCATCTATCCATCCATCCATACATCTATCTATCTATCTATCTATCTATCTATCTATCAACCTTTCTTTCTTTCTTTCTTTCTTTCTTTCATTGGTGAAGTACAGATCCACTTGACATGTTGTAATAGTAATCTGCAGTTCTTTATTTTTTATTTTCTGCTCATTTCTTGTCTCTTTCCTTCTATTGTATAGAGGAAGCAGTGGTAATCTGCAGTCTCTGTCTCTCTCTCTCTCTCTCTCTCTCTCTCTCTCTCTTTTATATTTATATATATATATATATATATATATATATATATATATATATATATATATATATATATATGTTCACTTCTTTCTTCCCTCTGATCTTCTTTTTTCATGTTCTTAAGCAAATTAAGATATGAAAATGAAAAATGAAATAATACAACATGCCCTGTTTATTTTATTTATTTATTTATTTATTTATTTATTCACTTAAAGTGACTTCGAAGTGAAAGCTTTAGAATCCCGATGAGTTCGTTCTGCTTGTATGAAATCTAAGTTCTACATGTGAAACCTAAACACACAAGCATAATGTGATTCACAAGATCAGAAAGCTCCAAAGCCTTGTGTCTCATGTCGTTATTTCCCACAATCTTGTCCTTACTCTGTTATTTTTCCCTTCTTCTGTTCGTTTCACTGTGTACTTTTGCACAGTTGCTTCCAAACCCACATGCATCATGGTGTCACAGGCAATTTGGAGCAGAAGCAGTCAGAGAGAAAGAAAACAATTGACCTCCAAAAAGTATCTTCATGACTCATCAGTTCTGAGAGGAAAAAGATGTGAAGAGTGTGGAGCAGAAAGGCAACATTTCTTTTGTATTTATACACACCGACATCTGGTCTCTCCAAAACACAGCTGTTTTTCTCGGGTTCTTTATACTACAAGATTTCTGTGGGTTTCTTAATGGATACTGCACATGCCTTACCCATGATCCTCTTCTTTCTTTTCCCTGCATGAAGAGATGAGAGTCTGGCTTGCAGACGGTATTAACTATCGCTAATCCAGTGAAATCGATCTAACCTAAATCAATCACATCCTGAGCTTGAGGATCTTCCATCACAGAATACAGTGAACTAATCAGTAGTCTAGGCGCCTTGGACAAGTCTGCGTCTGGCCGTTTAACAACCAGGGAAAAAGGAAAAATAAAACCTTTTTCTAACGGTCCAAAAGCTTTTCATTTAGTCTGAAGGATTAACCTTAATCCACTTCATGGATGCTGAAAGTACAACACACAATGCTTGGTTATAACTGTAGCTATGCAAATATCCCTCCTGTGGGATGAATAAAGGATTATCTGAACTTATCTCATTTTATCTAAACTCATCTAATCTCATCTTATCTTATTTTATCTTAACTCATCTTATCTGATCTCATTTAATCTTATCATATCTCATCTTATCTTAACTCATCTTATTTCACTTTATCTCATCTTATTGTGGCTCATCTTCACTTATCTCATCTTATCTCATTTTATCTCATCTTATTGTAGCTCATCTTATCTTAACTTATCTTATCTCATCTTATCTCATCTTATTGTGGCTCATCTTCTCTTACGTCAACTTATCTCATTTTATCTCATCTTATTGTAGCTCATCTTATCTTAACTTATCTTATCTCATCTTATCTCATCTTATTGTGGCTCATCTTCTCTTATCTCATCTTATCTCATTTTATCTCATCTATTGTAGCTCATCTTATCTTATCATATCTTATCTCAGCTTATCTCACTTTATCTCACCTTATTGTAGCTCATCTTATCTTATCTTATCTTATCTTATCATCTTTTGTGTTTTATGAAATGCTTTTCTGTATGGTTGTACTTTCTCAGCACGGTTGATAAGTAATTGTTTACATTTCTGAAGCCTTCCTGTCAGCTTGAGCCTCCTCTAACCTGAAGTTTCCACCAACACTCATTATGACTAACTAAATATGACTAACGTTAATACTGCGTGAATTAATCCCGCTCATTCTACACTATTCAGTCTAGTCATTAGAAACGTGATTAAATTACATTAATTATTACATTACATTTTATGTAAATTATGAGGAATATTGTTTCTCACTGAACCAAATCTAACTGAACAAATAGTCCTTTTATCAATCACTGTATGTATGTTTCTTTTTTTATTTGGACACAAATGCCCATCGTCGGATTGCCATTAGAGAACAATGACTCTTGATTTCCTGGTCTGGATACAAAGGTTTACTTCAGCATGCAATTTCAGTTACACTGTGTATGACAAGAGTTATTTTTAGGACCATAATAAAAGGATCGATCAGATAAATAACTTTGGGTTTGTTTTATTCTCTGTTCCTTTTCTTAACCAATATTTTCACATCAATCTGCTGGGATTTCTCTCTCTCTCTCTCTCTCTCTCTCTCTCTCTCTCTCTCTCTGGATGGCCTTTCTGCACTTTTAAAGTCATTACGGTTTAAAGGAATATCTGACTGGAATATTGGCTTTTTAAACCACTGGAATTGATGCTGTGTTTAAATCCATTTCATATCTAAAAGGTCATGAAAGACATTACAACAGATTGAAAGTGAAATGTGAAATGATCTTTATGCACGTTCACACTATTCAGCTCATGAATTCCTGCTCTTAATATACTCTTCGCACAACATCTGCTTTGTGTGTCTGTGTGTGTCTCTGTGTGCATGAATCCAATTTTATCTCATTTCAAGAGCATCTCAAACAATTAGACACCTTTAATAAGTGATAACAGATGGAATTTCTAATTATGCAATATAAAGTAGGACGAAATGTGCTACACTGTGCTCTGAATGTTTGGATGAAGAGTGAAGGTGTGTCTTTTAGGACTTTATATGACTTCTTTAGCAGGAGGAAACCGTACCCCTTAAGTTTTTTTTTTACCAGAGTGTAATCATGTTCAGTCATGTTGCTCCAGTAGATCTGATCAAATCCACATACTCATCTAGTGCGGGTTAAAGGTGGGGTCTCCGATTTTTGAGAAATGCTTCAGAAAACTGAGTCGGGCCGAAAACTAAACAAAAATCAAAACAAACGTGTAGCCAATGAGCAGAAAGGGGCATGTCTTGTCAATATGTGCAGAGAGAGTGTTCAGTGCGCATGTGTGACATTAGCAGAAAGCGGTTTTAACATTGACATGGAGGATAACAGCGTTTAGTTCAGGAGTTATTGACTCGGGAAACTCCAATGTGTGAATATGCGGCCAACTTTACTTAAGACGCTGAGGTGCTTTTTTCCTTCTCGATAGGTGAGTAAAGTTGGTTTTGCTTTGTTACACAGAACTAATATATGCCTTTGACCTTTGCATGATTATGCTTGTGTGTCATTTTTTCTTGTTTGTTTATCTGCAATCGTATTGTTCTTCCCTTCAGCTATGATAAGGACACATTTCTTTTCATTAGTTGCCTGGGTTGCGTATGTATGTGTGGGAGGAGCTATCAATACAGGGGTGGGACCCATTTGGGTTAGGGGCGTGTTTGTTTTGGTGATTTTTTATATCAACATTGGCTTTCAAACATCGGTGAGACCCTACCTTCTACGTCAATTCCTCTCCACTGCTTCTCTTCCTCTACTCATAACAAGGCATCCAGAGATTGTACCAGCTCCAGTTGTGTTCTGTGTCATAAAGATTTCAGACCTTCAGTGAGAATACACCAACCCTGTGAGGATCCTGAGGCATGTAGAGATGTACCAGTTAGATTCTGCTTCATGAAGAAGTCGTACAATTTTAGATTCCAACTCCATGTGGTCATTTAGGACAACAACCTCCTTGTCAATACACAATTGACAGACTGTATCTGACTGTAGAAAAGACATTATTTATAATAACACTCTCTGGTGTTTATAACAGTTTAAAATCACACCCTCCAGTGTCACCCAAATGAGGATGAGGTTCACTTTTGAGTCTGGTTCCTCTCAAGGTTTCTTCCTCTTCCATCTAAGGGAGTTTTTACTAACCACAGTCACCTCAGTCACCTCAGGCTTGTTAATTAGGTATAAATCCAAACACATTTAAATATGTCTAATATTAATCTTGAACCTTTTGTGTAATATTTTTTATGTTCTGTAAAGATGCTTTGAGAAAATGCCCACTGTTAAAAGTGCTATACAAATAAAACTGAATTGAATTGAATGTTCAGCATTCAGTACTTTTTCACCCCCACTGTGTACTGTGAAATAGCTTCTATTTAACAGTAGCTATAAAAATGTATTAAATATTAAAATAATACCTAGCTACTCACCTACCTACCTACCTATCAGATACTTACCAACTACCTGCTAATTATAACTAGCTACTTATAACATTATTACCTAGTAATTACTAGTTACTTTTCACTGGTCATTTTATAAATTTGTAAATAAAGAACAGTAAAAATAATGATTGTGTAAATGATGATAAAAAAAATCACATCAATGACAATGGCACTTTTTTTTTAACTCCCATAGTGTATTCCCAAGGTTTAGAGTGCTATTCCAGTTCCTGCCTGCTGCATGATTTCCTTCTTACTACAGAAAGAGTTTTAAGAGGAGAATTTCTTTAGAGAGCCAGAAACCCCTGAGAAACCCTTGAGGATCAGCTTCTTCACTGCTACCTTTTTTTTATGTTACAGATATGTGAGGCGACTAAAAAGAACAACTGTTTTACATTTTTTCTATGGTATATATATATATATATGTTATATATATGTGTGTGTGTGTGTGTGTGTGTGTGTGTGTGTGTGTGTGAGAGAGAGAGAGAGAGAGAGAGAGAGAGAGAAATGGAAACAGATCTCATATAAATGTAAATTGCTTTCTAAAAAAAGAAGAAATACAATTTTGCTTTCCACCTGTACAGAGAGAATTGTGTGTCAAAAGTGCTTTCCACAGGTGGTTTGTACAGTGGAGCAAAATATCAGCATTAATGATGATAAAGAAAAAAAAATGAAATGAAAAGAAGCAAAATATAAACCAGGTGTCTCCAACACGTCTCACCCACTACTGAGCTGCTCGTAAATTTTCATAGAATATATACAAAAAAATTATAAAATAAAAAAAACTCAATAAAACTTTTAAAATTTCATCCCGATTAAACTCACAACACTTTTTTGTTGTTGTACCGAATCTGACTTCTCGGACAAATCATACTCCTCCACATGCATCACACATTTTAATCCAAACCATACATGGAAACTTATATAAACTTAAATCTATAAGCACAAATTGAAGTAGTTTGGATAATTTACCAAGCTGCCAAATTGAATCAGACGAGTGTGTTGTAGACATTTCTTATTTGTGCAGGTGGTGTTTTGTAGTAAAGTACTGTTTAGTATTTCCCATCGCACATGCATATGAATGGTATGAGCAACAGGACTTAAATAAATATTCATAAATATTTGCTGATATATAACCAAATCCAGGGGGCAGGGTGGCTTAGTGGTTAGCACGTTTGCCTCACACCTCCAGGGTCGGGGTTCGATTCCTGCCTCCGCCTTGTGTGTGTGGAGTTTGCATGTTCTCCCCGTGCCTCGGGAGTTTCCAAAGAGATGCATGGTAGGTTGATTGGCATCTCTGGAAAAATTGTCCGTAGTGTGTGAGTGCGTGAGTGAATGAGTGTGTGTGTGTGTGTGCCCTGTGATGGGTTGGCACTCCGTCCAGGGTGTAGCCTGCCTTGATGCCCGATGACGCCTGAGATAGGCACAGGCTCCCCGTGACCCGAGGTAGTTCGGATAAGCGGTAGAAGATGAATGAATGAATAAATGAATAACCAAATCCATGCGAATGAACAATAATAACTGATAAGTCAAGTCAGCAAACCCGCTGACATGTATGGTGCATTGTATTCAGCTCGTTTAGTTTATGACAATAAGCTCTATAAATAAAAATGTTACTAATAATAAAACACAAGGAACTCTTGGCCTTCTTCATTTTCTTCATTGTAGCTCACAGAAAAAACAATGTTTGAGACCCTTGAAAGAAAGAAAGAAAGAAAGAAAGAAAGAAAGAAAGAAAGAAAGAAAGAAAGAAAGATTAATGGATACATAAATAGATATTTAAAAACAAGCAACAAAAAGAAAGAAAGAAAGAAAGAAAGAAAGAAAGAAAGAAAGAAAGAAAGAAAGAAAAATTAATGGATACATAAATAGATATTTAAAAACAAACAACAAAAAGAAAGAAAAAAAGAAAGAAAGAAAGAAAGAAAGAAAGAAAGAAAGAAAGAAAGAAAGAAAGAAAGAAAGAAAAAAGAATGGAAACATAAATAGATATTTAAAAACAAGCAACAAAAAGAAAGAAAGAAAGAAAGAAAGAAAGAAAGAAAGAAAGAAAGAAAGAAAGAAAGAAAGAAAGAAAGAAAAATTAATGGATACATAAATAGATATTTAAAAACAAACAACAAAAAGAAAGAAAGAAAGAAAGAAAGAAAGAAAGAAAGAAAGAAAGAAAGAAAGAAAAAAGAATGGAAACATAAATAGATATTTAAAAACAAGCAACAAAAAGAAAGAAAGAAAGAAAGAAAGAAAGAAAGAAAGAAAGAATGGAAACATAAATAGATATTTAAAAACAAGCAACAAAAAGAAAGAAAGAAAGAAAGAAAGAAAGAAAGAAAGAAATTGTTTGTAATCTTTATTTATATAATTATATATACATATAGAGAAAGTGTTCCAATGCACTGAGACTGAACATTACATTGCTAAATAAAACTCATCCCAGATTAGGTAAAGCATACAACATACAAACAGAGTTGTTACTATGGAAACGATAACTCAGTAGAACAGGAGCATTGATATAAAGCTGTGAGTTGCAAACTAATCCACATCTCCTGAGTGGAGAATTCCACAGCTCAGTGCTATAAATTGCTGTAAAGTGCCTCCAGGCTCGTGAGATTATCATAATCTTTCTATCATTATAGCAATCACACACTGCTAGCCAGCATCATTTTGAACCATTTTTATGGTTTTAATATCCTAACGCTGTGATGTTATTGTGAAACGCTGCACACCAGCACTTCCAGCCTAAAGTTTGAGAGTTTTTCTAAAGTATCTGATAGAGAATGTTAGCAGCATGTTCTAGCAGCTGTAGTAGTACTAGTCTGATTATTATATGTATACTCCTTGAAACATTGTGATTTCACTTTGGAATAAAAATGTTAGGAATTAAATTAAAGAAAGAAAGAAAGAAAGAAAGAAAGAAAGAAAGAAAGAAAGAAAGAAAGAAAGAAAAATGAATGGATACATAAATACTCACTCAATCACTCACTCATTTTCTACTGCTTATCCGAACTTCTCGGGTCACGGGGAGCCTGTGCCTATTTCAGGCGTCATCGGGCATCAAGGCAGGATACACTCTGGACAGAGTGCCAACCCATCACAGGGCACACACACACACTCTCATTCACTCACACAATCACACACTACGGACAATTTTCCAGAGATGCCAATCAACCTACCATGCATGTCTTTGGACCGGGGGAGGAAACCGGAGTATCCGGAGGAAACCCCCGAGGCACGGGGAGAACATGCAAACTCCACACACACAAGGCGGAGGCGGGAATCAAACCCCCAACCCTGGAGGTGTGAGGCGAACGTGCTAACCACTAAGCCACCATGCTCCGGGTACATAAATAGATATTCAAAAAGAAAGCAAACAAAAGAAAGAAAGAAAGAAAGAAAGAAAGAAAGAAAGAAAGAAAGAAAGAAAGAAAGGAAAATGAATGGATACATAAATAGATATTTAAAAACAAGCAACCGAAAGAAAGAAAGAAAGAAAGAAAGAAAGAAAGAAAAAAAGAAAGAAAGAAAGAAAGAAAGAAAATAAATAAATAAATAAAAACTGTTCAATGTCACAGCAAGGTCAGATGAAATGTGGTACCTTTAATAGCTTTTTTCTTGTTTGAAGTACATTTCAAAAATATTTGACACTTCAGCTCAACTTCTCAATACTCTGGAGAGGAACCTGATGTGATCTTCTGCTGTTGTAGCTCATCCACCTCCATGTTTAATGTGGTTGTGCATGCTGAGATGGTTTTCTGCTCACCACAGGTGAAATAAAATGAGTATGTGTTATTGTATCCTTCCTGGCAGATCAGACCAATCTGGTCATTTTTCTCCTATGACAGTTATTCAGTGTTTTTTTTTGGTTTCCGCGTCATTCGGTGTAAACTCTATAGATTAGAAATTCCACAAATCTAGCAACGACAACCATGCCTTAAGAGCATTTAGTCAAGCTCTTGGTCTGTATCTCCTTGTTCTGCTCCCACAGCGGTTGGCTAACTGGCGTACAGGCGTTCCTTTTAAAGAGGACAGTAAGTGTATATACATACATTCATACATATCTTTATAGAAGCAGTGTGAATAAAATAAAGTGCAAAGATTTACTGGAATGAAATGACTCGACCTTCAAGATGTAATTTTCAGTCCTTCTGTTTTGTACTGTCAAGGACAACTCTGTAACCTCTTTATTTCAGACAACAAAAGTCTGAAAAAAAATGTGGGCTTGAAAAATAGCCACCATTATAAAACACATTATTATAAACCTCCACGTCTCAGCCTGGGTCTACATCAACCCTGCCGTCCGCAGCACACATCCATGTTCATCTGTAATCCTGAATCATTTCTGTTTTGTCATGCACTCAATTGCTGTTTTAAATATATCTCCTATTATCATCTGGTCCAAGCTCTTCTTATTAAACTAAAACAGCCTTTCATTGCCGGATTCTCGGTTCAGATTAGACAGAAGGCATTGATTCATTCCCTATAACAGCAGAACAATGACAAATCACAGGATTATTTGAATGCATGCGGTTCTACATTAAATTATTTTTCTGTAGTAACCACTAACTCAGGGATCCTATGTTACTTAGGATCCTACTTACTATGTTAGTAAAGAATGAAAAATGTAGAATTGTTTATAAAGTGAAGTTTTCTGTAGATTTTATTTTATTTATTGTCAGGATTCAGTTAAGGAGAAGGATGCAAGTGTTGAGCAATACAACAAGTAAATCTGTGAATTCATAAACCCTGTGGTGAAAAAAAAAAGTAATGACTAGACTGTGAAGACTATAGTGTATATATGGCAAAACACACACACACACACTCACAAACCACAATCACTTTTAACTACATCAATGCTACAACAACAACAACTCCACCACTAATGCCACACCACCAGCAAAAATACCAATAACAATAAAAGACCAAAATCATCACCAGCATCGACAGCAGCAACAACACAACCAACAGCAACATAACCACCACTACCAACAAGAATACCTCCAACAACACCATCTACAACAGCAGCAACACAAACATCACCAACACTACCAACTACAGGATTGCCACCACCAACACCACTATCACCAATGCCACCCACACCAACACCAAAATAACCCAACACCACCAATCACCAATACTTGACAATATACATCTTCATTTATGGGAATGTGGTAGCCTTGTGGTTAAGGTGTTGGTCTGGCAATTGAAAGGTTGTGAGTTCGAATCCCAGGTCCACCAAGCTGCCACTGCTGGGCCCCTGGGCAAGGCCCTTAAACCTCAGTTGTATAATATGTGATGTAAATATATAAAGGTGGAAATGAAGCGCAAATGATTAGCACATGCTGATGGAAATTGTAGAACAATTTGCTTTCTTTCTATTCCCATAACTTCAAGACAGAGCAAAAGAAGAAAAGATGGCTTAGGAACAACAGTCAACAGTTTATAGCTTATTATATAGCTTATAAACTTAGCAGTTTATGGATGACTGAAGTTAATTGGTGCGAGAGTAGAGGATGATGAGGATAGAGTTAGGTGGAAAGAGATGATTCGCCCGTGGCGACCCTTAATGGGAAAAGCCAAAAGTAGAAGAGGACCAAAAACATAACTTTTTGTGGAATAAACCTTTTAGGATATGTTAACCTTTTGGGTGATACTAGTAACTTTGCTTCAGAAATTTTTCATTCCATGCATTTGCTTTCTGACTGACTTAAGACATCTTAAGCTAAAGATATCTATCTATCTATCTATCTATCTATCTATCTATCTATCTATCTATCTATCTATCTATCTATCTATCTATCTAAACATTTCCCTGATTTCCATCTGTCAGCATACATTTCATGATTTTGCATCAAAGAACCCTGATGAGGCGACGACTGGTGCAGCACAACCTGGAGAATCAGCGCGTACATGTTCAGCCATTCCTGTATTGATCCAGAAAAGTGAGCAACTACTGTACAAAACCTGATTCGCAGCAAGAGTTTCAACGAAGCAATCGGTTTCAGCCGCAGTGTTAACATTTATCTTATGCCAAGATGATGGTATTCTGGTGATGCATTGTACTGGATCCTCCAAGGAACCAATTACGACAGTGAAGAAGAGTGGTTGCTACACTTCCAGTTCAGAGGCCATGTTTGAGCACTGTAAATATTGATTTAGCGCATTATCAGCTTAGACGCATAGGTCCAAGTGAGAGGAAGAAACAAATGCTCAATATTCAACTTGTGTTTCCCAACTTGTGTGCTGTTGTGTGAATAGGAAATATGCGCTGGATAATTGATCCATGGAGTAAAGTAGTGATTTCAAACCAAACATGTACAAGTTTTTTGTCTAGAACAACTAATTAGTTTATGAACTTTTTACATCAAGTCATTATGTGATCATAAGCTGTAACAGCAGATTATAATCAATGGCATAACAGTGAATTCATCATTTGCATTTACGGCATATGGCAAATGTCCTTAACCAGAGCAACTTACATTTTATCTTATTTTTATACAGCTGAGCAATTGAGGGTTAAGGGCCTTGCTCAGGGGCCCAGCAGTGGCAGCTTAGTGAACTTGGCATTTCAACTCATGACCTAAACCACTAGGCTACCATGTCATATCTATCAGCTACCTGTATCAATGGGGCTTTTTAAACATGGTTACTTCATGCGTTTTCTGTGATCAGATAGCTATCCGATGGTAAAAAGACCAGATCTAAATGTCCTCAAAACGTTTTCTGATCGTTCAAACCACTTCAGGAGGATGAAACTGGACAGGTGTAAATGAATGTGGTTGTTCAAGCCACATACGTCAGCGCTATACTCCTCCCAAACGGAAGTACGTCACTCGCAGGTGATCTTTCACCCAGGTGTCTCGTTGGGGCTTAAAATGCGCTGCTGCTGCCAGCGAAAATGCAGCAAACAGTAAATGCTGTTTTTTGTAGCATAACCGTCATAACAAGTTTATTCGTCTTCTTTTTGATTGCGTTCTGAAAACCGCGTACACCAAAGCGTGTTCCATTTCAATTGCCCCGGAAATGAAGTAAACTATATTTGCATTTTGGGCGGGAGTAGAAAGATCGGATCAATATCCGATTCACCGAGATGCATTTATGTGGCCTAATGTAAATGGAACAGTTTTAACAAGTTAAAAAAGTTTTAACAGTTTTAATCAGATAGCTATCGGTTCAGAGAAAACACATGAAGTGACCAGGTGTAAAAAGGCCCTAGACTACCCCGGTATCTATCACAAATCTATCATCCATCTGTAACTGCAATGATATGTCAATTTTTACATTTTTATTTATTTACATTTATTTAAAAAAAATGTATAGCTCACTACCCGTCCTATTTATCAGAAGAGACTAGTCCATGAACACCATCACGTCAGCTACGTAAGGATAGGTTTACTTTTAATCTTTAGTTATTCCCTGTTCTCAGCTCTCTTCTTGTTTCAGATAACTTTACTTCTCGCCCTCATGTTTCCTGTATGACTATTCGCTCCGCTCTGATGTGTTTCACCATACTAATTGTCTCTTTGTGTGTGTATTTAAGCTCTGTATTTTTGTCAATTGTCAGTTTATCTAAGCTTCTTAGAAT
Source organism: Tachysurus vachellii (assembly GCF_030014155.1). Classification (NCBI taxonomy): domain Eukaryota; kingdom Metazoa; phylum Chordata; class Actinopteri; order Siluriformes; family Bagridae; genus Tachysurus; species Tachysurus vachellii. The sequence continues at coordinate 4,662,500 of NC_083464.1, read as the reverse complement.
CTAGAGATCCAGCCTTTTTTCTCCAGAGAACGTCTAGTGACTTTCTTGGGCTAATTACCAGTATAGACTTCAATTTGGTCCTTGATTCAGCCACTGAGATTTGGAAATCTCTGCTTGATCTGTTGAGACCTTTTGTATTTTTGAAGCCTAATCCTACAGTAAAGCTTTTTTGAACCATGGGCTGTATGCTGAGACATGTACTTAAAGACATATCTCTTTAGACAAGCATACACATAATACATCTTATAACTGTGTGCTCCAGTAGTTATAATACTTAAAAAATCGTTAAAGATCACGAACATTCTAAGAGGAGATGCAACACCATGTGGTCTTTGAGGACAACAACCTCCTAATCAATATATAATTGTCAGACTGTTTCTGACTGTAGAAAGGACATTATTTCTAATAACACTCTGCGGTGTTTATAACAGTTTATAATCACACCCTCCAGTGTCACCCAAATGAGGATGAGGTTCACTTTTGTGTCTGGTTCCTCTCAAGGTTTCGTCCTCTTCCATCTAAGGGATTTTGTCCTCACCACAGTCACTTCAGTCACCTCAGACTTGTTCATTAGTGATAAATACAAACACATTCAATTAATATAAGTCAAATATTAATCTCGAATCTTTATATGTCTTTGTATAACGTTAACCTTTCTGTACTTATTGCAATATTTCTTATTTTCTGTAAAGCTGCTTCCATTGTTAAAATCGCTGTACAAATGAAATTGAATTAAAATGAATTAAATACTAGTTAGTGTGTCGAGTCACAAGTCACTAGTGTTTGAGTCGAGTCATGATTATCTACACCCAGTTATAACAAGCACATATAAAAAAATAATAATAAAGCAGTCTTCCTAGCCTGGAGGATTATTATTATTATCTTCTATATAATTATCAAAGCTGTTTAAGTAAGATATATACTTTAAATCACTCTTAAATTAACCCTAATGTGTTGGGTTGAAAGTTTAGAAGAACAAGCTTAAATCATGAGGCTAACATTTCAACACTTAGATTATGTGGAAAAAGTCCTGCGTTCAAACAAATGGCAGAAAATCCCTAGCCTTAGGTGATGAAATGACAGCAATGTGCAAAACCTCTAAACTGTTCTTTTATGTCAGCTGCTTCAAAATAACTGGAACAAATGTCAACAGTGTAAAATATTTATTTATTAATCTATCACATTTATTAGATGTTTGTGTAACAATATCTGAGTGTCTTTAACTTCAGCAGTTGTCATGACACCTGTCATGTTGGGTAAAATAAAGCCTGGAGCATATGCAAATATTTGCTATTAGTGCAAATTACAGTGTTATTTATTTATTTATTTTTTAATGATCCCATGGATGTGTGACTTACATGAATAATGTGTTTTAAAAAAGGCATTAAAAAGGGCTTTTCTTTCAGTCGCAGTCACATGTGATGATGTAGTATTTGTCACAACCTCGGAAGGAAGGAGACAGACCCATACGCAGGATAGCTTCAAATGATAGGGGTTTAATAAATAATGAAGACCATACAAAGGACTAAACGTAACTAATGGATCCGCGCTACCATCGGCAACGCGGCTCACATTTATACACACGACAGGTCAATCACACAATGGGGAACAGGTGTGGAGACAGGGAGGAGCAGACAAAGGCGGGGCAGCCACGTGACAAAAACAAACAATCGCACGTGTCCGCAAAAGTCCGCACTGATCCCTGACAGAACCCCCCCTAAGGCGCGGCTCCCGAAGCGGCAAAACCTGACAAGGTCCGGGGGGGGAAAGGGACACTGCGATTGGCAGGTGAGGGGAGCAAGGACGACGGCGAGGCCAGTGGGGGGAGCAAGGACCATGGCGAGGTAGGCGAGGGGAGCCAAGGCACACGGCGAGGCAGGTGGGGGGAGCAGGGCACACGGCGGCGCAGCCAGAGAGGGCCGAGTGACGTCCACAGCCGAGCTGAAGGGCCGAAGCGACGTCCGCATCTGAGCTGAAGGGCCGAGCGAAGTCCACAGCCAAGCTGTAGGGCCGAGTGACGTCCACCGCCGAGGTGTACGGCCAAGCAGCATCCCCCGACGCACCGGGGCCAAACCCTCGCCTCGACGAACTGAGGAAAAGGGCAGGAGGGCGGGAAAGATCCTTCACCTCGGGCCTTCAGCACCCCCCGCGGAAGAAGTGATGCGACGTCCTCCTCGGAGAAACCGGAAATGGAGCGGCGTCCTTCACCGTAAAACGTACAGGGCGATGCCGCAGGGCACCAAAAAAAATAAAAAGGGGCCCAACTAGGATGGTGACATCCTCCGCGAATGAAGTGAGGCGACGTCCTCCTCGGTGGAACAGGAAGTGGAGCGGCGTCCCTCACCGGAAAAATGCGGAGCGATGTCACCAAAAAAGCAAAAAGTCCAGAAGGACTGGCGGAACAGTCCAGGGGGAGAAGGAAAAAAAAGCCGGTCCGAGCTAGAAGCTATCCTGCTGGGTCTTAGTCCTTTGGGCGGATTCATTCTGTCACAACCCCGGAAGGAAGGAGACAGACCCGTACGCAGGATAGCTTCAAATGATAGGGGTTTAATAAATAATGAAGACCATACAAAGGACTTCGGCAACGCAGCTCACATTTATACACACGACAGGTCAATCACACAATGGGGAACAGGTGTGGAGACAGGGAGGAGCAGACGAAGGCGGGGCAGCCACATGACAAAAACAAACAATCGCACGTGTCCAAAAGTCCGCGCTGATCCCTGTAGTATTATGTTGCGTTTTTTTCCAACCCACGGGTCCCGCTTTTTTAAAAAATTATTGGCCCGCCCCAGGCCGTAAATTGTCAGTAAAGTGACAATTTATCCGCCCCAGCATGACCCACGGGTTAATAGACGACCCACCCATCACTAATGACAGCTGTCAGGAAGTAGATTTACATTTATGGAATTTGCCAGATGCCCTTATTAAGAGTGACATACATTTAATTTTATAAAACGTAGGGTTAAGGGCCTTGCTCAGGGGCCCAGCAGTGGCAGCTTGGTGGACCTGGGGTTCAAACTAACAAGCTTGTCACTCAACTCCTGCTCTGTCATTAAATGCCTTAACCATTAAGCTACTACATCCCCTGACACACAGCCCCATGTTAGGGTATTAAATGCAAACCCATTATAGGGCACAAATTCTCACACACACTGTACACTGTACACATCCAAATCCAGTCCTGTGTTACTGTGTAAGCGAGGTGTTACTATAGCAACATGAGTGCATTATTATTGGCAATTACCTGTATTATTGGCAAAGCTTCTGTGGTAGAAAGGTGATCAATTTCTTTGAGTTCTGACCAATCAGCATTAAGAATTCAACAACATTGTCGTGTCCTTTTTTAAATACCATGGGGGAAAAAACTCTCTTTGTTTAAACCATAATAAAGAAAATCAAAATTTTGGTTCAATTTCAGGAACCGAGCAATGACTGTTCCTGTAAAGGTGCCAAACGGCCCACATGTCAATATCTATGACCTCGCACAGGCTTTCTGTTTTATTCAATCTGGATATCTCCAAATGTCACAGCTGACATTTGCACAACAAGAATCTCCTCAGCCATGGCTCATCAGAGTGGCTCGGAGCTGGAAGATAAATCCTGTTCTTTCATGAGAGAAAGTACAATCTAATATCGACAGCATCCATAAACTTTCACAGGTCCTGATAGCCCGGCACGTAGCTCTGTTGCCTTGGCTCAGCTGGGAAAGTGGACAATTTTTCTTTCTAGCCTGGAATGGAATGGAAAGAAGGAAAGCCAGAGGAAAGCAGATGGACAATATTTATCTTCTTTCGAAAGTGGATTGAGCTCAAATATTGAGGGTAATTTTAACCTCGGGAGATATCATCAGGGAGCTGCCACACGGTGTTAAGACCACCGTGGCCTGCCTGCTCAAATACACTTTATTATTGCTGCAAAATAGAGACGGATATAAATACTAGATTCAGAAATACTGTCATGTTTTTAGCTGTCTCACTAAAATATACTGATTTTGTGGCTAAAACTCATATCGGCTAAAATCGACTATTAACTGGCCGAGATTATTTTTGGTAAAATGTTGATATTTTCCTGCTATAAATACATTTAAGGATCACAGTTTTTCTCAGTTTTTCAATCCCTGAGAGTCATGGGATTGTCAAGGTAAAGGATGCAAGTGTAGATTTATAATTTAAAAGAACTGAAAGAAACTCAATAATAATAAATTCAATAATATAAACCAAAACCGCTGAACTTACAGACAGCAAAGCTAGGGAAGTAACACAAAATACATAACACAAGCGTACTGAAAAAATACAAAGTACTGAATTTAAATAGCCTTACATATCAAGCTGAAATGAGAGTCAAATGTGGGCACTAGTCAGCGATCTGTCTAGGTCATTTGACATGCAGGGGATGATGGTTAATGGAGATCCTTTCCAATTTGGTTCCAATACCAAACATCTCCTGGTGTATATTGTATATTTAAATATCTATATTCTGCATCCTACAATTTACATTTACCTTTACAGCATTTGGTAGACATCCTTATCCAGGGCAACGTACAAAAGTGCTTTGAAGTATCAATAAATACATTAACACTGGTGCACGAAGTTGCAGACTTACAGTAGGATACTAGGATACTTAATACACATTAAACAAATCAGAAAAATAAGCACTAGTGTAAGTGTTTAGGAAGAGGTAGGTCTTCACCCTCCATTTTAAGATAATCAGAGATGATAGTCTGTTCGGACATCTAGAGGAAGTTCATTCTACCACCTCGGTGCCAGAACAGAAAAAAGACTTAATGTATATTCACCTCTTACCTTGAGAGATGGAGGGACCAGTCGAGCAGTGCTGGTAGATCTGAGGGAGCGAGGTGCAATACAAAAGTGATAGTAAAGGTCTATAATGTAGATGTTGAATAGCAAATAAATACTTAAATAAAAATAGAAAGAAATATATGAATTTAAAGAGGACAGCAATGACATCAAAAGTAAAATCCCATCCAGCCAAATGTTCATTCTTTTCACAATTGTTTAGGTTTTTTTAACTCTTCAGAATGTAACTTGATTGATTGATTGATTGATTGATTGATTGATTGATTGATTGATTGGTTAATATCTATATCGATTATTCAAAGCTTTGCAGATTTGAATTTTTGGAACACAGTATCCGTTCCTCCCTACACTACATACTCATTCATCACGTATAAACTCACTGTACTTGTAATGTAAAGCATTGTATTATTAAGAGTAACTGCCTCTTAAAAATAAATGTGACTGAGAGGAAGTTATTCGTATGTAGTACTGTGTATGTACTGCAGCAGTATGAATTTTAACATTAAATCATTTTTATACACCATTTGTGTGGAATTAAATAAACAACAGAAAAAAAGGAAAGCCACGTCCTCCTGGGACATGTTTTGTTTGTCCACACTGACCGAATGTCAGTCAATAAGCAGCTCCCATCTTATTATCCACCCTGAACTATTTACCACTCACCTCAACCCATTACCCAGGGCGCTCAGTGATGTTTGTCACTATAATACGCTTAGCACTGCTTTCTATTAGAGATATCACAGATATCAACCCGCAACTCATTATTGCAGAGCTGATGGTTGCTGATAAACCCTGAGTTTTTCTCTCGTTTTATTTCTTTACCTGGTCTGCACTCCAAATCCCCAACTGAGCATTTAGATTTATTTTTAACGCATATGTTTCTGAAATTTAAACAGCCATTTTTTTCTCCTGTGGCACAGCATGCCTTCACTCCATGATACTGATTCATCTCCTGAAAAAGGAATGCTGACGGACAGAATAATATCACAGGGATAATAGAGCTACTGTCCTGAGTCCATGTCTAAATGTTAGAACTCAAAGCATTAACACAATAATAATAATAATAATAATAATAATAATAATAATAATAATAGCAATTCTGATAAATATTTCTTAGAGCTGGGACTTTTTTGACCTTGAATTTGACCTTGAAATGTTTGGCTGTACTTGCATCTGCGTAAGGTTCTCTGTTGTGACAGATTATATCAAATGTCCTTTTAACCACATATTCAGATACTTTGAAAACAGGTAGGAATATTAAAGAGGGTTTTCAGAGCCATGAAATTACCCACTACACCTCAGACCACAATAAAAAATTCATTATGTTTTATTTAATACTAAGTGTACTACGTATTATATTTAGTTTTATATTTTATATATAGTTTTATATTTTGTTTGTTCAAGTGATGAAGAGCCAGGCTTCTGCCCCTTGGTGAACTCTCTAGGGCTTACCTTCTCACCTTGCCCTCATTGTAAACAAATCCCTAAGAATCAGTAGTCAGCAGAAGCTAGCATTTACTACTAGTGCCATTTTTAAGCTGTATACTATACATAATGTGTCTATACTAAATGTGCTGGCTGTGGTGGCCCAAGCGGTTAAGGCTCTGGGTTGTTGATCAACAGATCGAGGTTCAAGCTACCACTGTTGGGCCCTTGAGCAAGGCCCTTAACCTTCTCTGCTCCAGGGGGTGTTGTATCATGGCTGACCCTGTGCTCTGACCCCAATTTCCAAAGTAGGGATATGTGAAGAAATAATATCACTAAAAAAATATTAATATATTGTTAATGTGGCTTCTAGTCTAACTTTTTTTCCCCATTTTGTAGGGCATTGTCACAAAGGAGCATTACAGAAAAATAAAAGATCCTGGATTTCTAAAAGAAGGCTTAATGAGTCTGTCTTAAACAGATGTTTATTTTTTTTTTTAATTTTGTTAGTTTGTTAAAAAAAAAAGAAAGAAAAAAAAAGAAAAAACTGCATTGCCTTTGAGGATGTTTTAATGGTCCAATCTGTCGTTCACTGCCTTTTATGTCCATCTTTTAACTTTAATAACTTCAATTCTGCCACTGTGTGATGTGCTGCTATATAATATAGCACCTTAATGAATTTTATTTCCCAACCAGAATACATCACCCCTTTAGAATCACAGAGGGGCTGTTTGTAAAAGGAAAACATGAGCTGATTAAAACCTCTTAGAGCAAAGAGCTCTTAAACTTCAGGCTGACAAAATCATCTCCTCTGATTCTCCATCGTGAAGTGTAAAAGCTCATCTGGCCTTTATTCTGGCTTGAGCTTAACAAGTCCTTGCTGAACTTGTACACTTCAAAATAAACAACAATTAAGAAGTTAAAAAGGTACAAAAAAAATGTAAGCACACTGTGTATATGTGAATATTAATTAATTAATATTATATTTTATTTTTCACTGGCTTCATTTTTCCCAAATTCTACAGCAAACAGAAACACCCCACTGACACAAATGCTAATTTCCTACACTTTAAATCAAAGCTATTGTGAAACCTCATGATCTCATCAAATCATAATTCATTCCATTTATACTGCATGCATTATTAGAATTCACTAACAATCTTCTGACCTTGTGACATTGTGTTATTGCAGCTTTTGCTTTTTATCTTCATTCCAAAAAAATGGAATTATTGCCTGTTTTGTTTTGCTTATGTTTGGTACTGAATTACTTTGTCATGTGACTCCACGGTGGTGATTAATGGCTCCTATGAAAGTAGACACTTAAGAAAATCTACAAATTCTCAATTCCTAAGTATTTCTGTTTTTTTTTCTTCTAGCCTATTAGGGATATTTTTACACAATTTTCCTATCTTCAGAGTAAATGGTTATATCGATTGCAGTGGAAGCCTAGACGTTAATTGGTTGGACTACAGTTGAAAGGTTGTGAGATGGAATCCCAGGTCCAGAAAGCTGCCACTGCTGGGCTCCTGAGCAAGTCCCATAAACCTCAATTGTATAAAATGAGATAGATAGAAGTCACTCTGGACAAAGGCATAAATGTCTGCTCTCTGTGAGATGAACTAGAAGTACTTGTTCATAAACACTCAGGTTCTGTGTAAGGTTATCCAACAGAGGTAAAATTGTCTCCCACAGAAAGGCAACAGTATCCCGACTCATTTTCTATCAAATTTCTGCTAATATTAGTCATTAGTCTTCCAGTCTGCTGGCGGAAATGTACTTGTGAAAAAGGGTTAAAATCCACACTCGTCCTTATTTTCTTGTTGAATTATGATATCTGTTCCTCTCATTACCATGCGCATGTGGATGCGTGTTCTTCTGCTGGCTGGGTGACATGCTGTGGAAAACTCATTATAATTATTCACCTCCTGATGCTCCATTGATGTAATACAAGATGAGATATACGGCATTGTTATGCAGATATCAGTGTGAGGTATGTGTGAGACACTTAGGTACACAACTGGAATATTTCTAGGAGAGAAACAAAGAGAGAGACAGAATGAAGAACCATCATGGTTTGTCTGTGTCTGTGTTCATTGCAACTTTTTATAATTGACTGAAATGAGTTTTTCTCTGTGGATTTCATGATTGTGTTGTTTGTCATATTGCTGTCACTGATATGTTGGGTTGACCCAACCAAAAAACAAGGATGTCATAAAAAAAGAAGTGCTGCTCTGCACTGAAAGTAATGATGAATCATTTAGAAAAAAAAAAAGTAAAAAAAATAAATGCCAGATTGCAAGCTGTATGTGACAGTTTTAACAAGATTTGAAAAATTATTATTTTTTTGACCGGATATTGACAAGCGTGTCCTGAACGAATGTCGACCAAATTCATTTGGAGACGTGTTTTTTTATTATATCCATGGAAAGACCCTACACTTAGGTTTCATTGAAATGAATGTTTAGTCAACATGCTTGACCTTGCTGTGTGGTTTTATAACCAGATGTCTGTTGTGCAGTGAAGAACCGATTTGAAGGAAGATTCCATTAAACATGTTTAAATTGTGACATTTACAATGAGTTTGTTGTTGGGTGTTTTACCTATTTTCAATATTGTTGTAAATACATTACTATAATACATTAATGATAATGTTAATAATGTTTATACTGTTAAGAATTTTGTTAAAACAATATTTCCCTGTTAATATGAATATAAGGAACGCCTGAAGGACGTTGGTGCAAACGCTGGACTCAAAGTCAAAAAACGCAATGCAGCAAAACAAAAAAGAGACATTTCAACAGAATTCAAATTTAAAAGAACAACTCAGCTGTGTTAATGTAGTTAAGTCTTTATTGATTGCATATATGTTATAGTACAGTGTCTTAACTCTTGAGTCTCCACTGTCATTTCCACCACTACTCTACTCACATTTACCCCTCCAAACACTGCCCTTTTAATCACTGCCCATCCCACCACTGCCCTTCACATTTCTACCCTTCCCACTGCTGCCATGCAAACCACTACCCCTCGCATCTCTGCCCTTCACGCTACTGTTCCAACCAATACCCTTCCTACCACTACTCTTCCTACCGCTACCCTTCCCACCACTGCCCTTCTCATTTCTACCCTTCCCACTGCTGCCATCCAAACCACTACCCCTCCCATCTCTGCCCTTCCTACCACTACTTTTCCTATTACTACCCTTCCCACCACTGCCCTTCACACTAATACTCTGCAAACCTCTACCCCCCAACACTGCCCTTCCAACCACTGCAGTTTCCACTACTGCCTTTCCCACTGCTGCCCTTCACACCATTGCAATTCCCACCAATACTCATCCTACCACTACTGTTCCCATCAGGACCCTTCCTAACACTAGTCTACCCTAACCCTAACCCTAACCCTAACCCTCCTTCCCACCATTGCCTTTCCCACTCCTACCTTGCAAACTGCTACCCCTCCTACTTCTGATCTTCCCTCAACTGCACTTACAACTATTACCCTTCCCACTGCTATACTTCCCAATGCTACCCTTCCCACCACTAGCCTTCCTAACTCATGCCCTTCATTTGCACCAACAAGCCACCAACAAGCCGCTAAATTCATCAATCTTTAATAATAACTGAAATATTTCTGTGTGAATTAAGAAACTGATGTAGAGCTGATGTAGATTATTTTTTTAATTCAGAATCATTTCAAGAGAATCACCATCACCAGCATGACATCTGCTTTCAGGTGAGTATTGAACACATACATTTTGGCTAAATTCTCTATGAATGTTATACAGTAAGCCTCAATCAGAATCAAATCACTTTATTTACATCATCAATGGCTTTATTTGCCAAACTGACACAAAGCTTGAAAAGGGAAAGTTACAAACATAATGCCTTTGGTTTTGAGAGTGAACGGCAGTATACTGTATGATGGACCCTGCATGAGACCAGGTACCTTTTTAAAGGCCCCACATTAAAATGGATGTTTAAATCACGGGGGATTGGACAGGAACTCTGCCTCTCTGTCCTTTCACATCAATTATATTCTGTCTGTCCAGTGAGGATGTGTGAATTTATGAATTTACAATTTTAGGTTTGAAACCTCCCTGGAATCTTCAAGAATTTCAGATTATATTTTAAGATTTCCAATGTAAATATGTGCCCTAGTCCCTTAGTTTGTTTAAACACGTTATACTGTCTATCAGCTTCTGTAACATAGTGAGGATCTTTTTTTTCTTTGCATGCTATAAGCTAGCTAGCTAACTCATAGCTCAGGGATATCAGAATTTATGGCAAACAAAAAAAAAAGAAAAAGAAAAAGTAAAGGTGTATAACACTCACTCACTCATCTTCTACCGCTTATCCGAACTTCCTCGGGTCACGGGGAGCCTGTGCCTATCTCAGGCGTCATCGGGCATCAAGGCAGGATACACCCTGGACGGAGTGCCAACCCATCGCAGGGCACACACACACTCTCATTCACTCACACAATCACACACTACGGACAATTTTCCAGATGCCAATCAACCTACCATGCATGTCTTTGGACCGGGGGAGGAAACCGGAGTACCCGGAGGAAACCCCCGAGGCACGGGGAGAACATGCAAACTCCACACACATGAGGCGGAGGTGGGAATCGAACCCCCAACCCCGGAGGTGTGAGGCGAACGTGCTAACCACTAAGCCACCGTGCCCCCCATTTTACTAGCATGGTATTTTTAATCATTTTAATGAAACTGACATGAAGACATTAAGATATCAGGCTTTAAATAATTCACTGAAAACCCCTGAATGGTGCTTTTCAAACACACAGGCATGCTATACTTAGACATTTAATGACATGGTGAATTTATTTAGCACATTGCCTCATCCCCCAGAAATGAATTCTTGGCTACACCACTGTCTTGAGCTCATGGCTCTTCAATCATCTGGAGTGATTCTCCTCCAACACAATCAAACTTTTTTTTTCTTGCTTTCAGTCTTTCCACATTAAGTCACCCTGAGGAATCTGTAATCAGGAATCCAGTGTGCTTTTAACCAGGCTACAAAAACATGTTTCAAAGTGCATTAGGATATTGTTGGTAATTTTGGTGAATGTCATCACAGAGAGGTTAAAAACGTGCAGCTCTCTCTCTCTCTCTCTCTCTCTCTCTCTCTCTCTCTCTCTCACTCTCAATCATTCTATCTCTACTAATGCTTTCACTAATAATATCCTTCCCTGAACCTGGTGGATGGCTGGGGTTTGCCATGCCTCAGACAATGACTGTACGTTATTGAGGAAGGTAATTGGCATCTGGTTTGGTTCTCTGGAGGTTTATGTGTATATAAGAGTCCTGACAGAAGTTCCAGGTCCTTTTACCATCAATCAGGGCTGTAAGGTATAAAGTGGCTGTACATGGAATAGATGCATCAGCACATTCCCCTACTTTCGTCCAATCATACTCAGGCCGTCTAAGTGCCTGAGAGAAAACGAGCCAGATATACAGAAAGATTGTTTCCCTTGTGGATATGTTCAGGACAGTGTGCATTTGTACAGACTCGGCCTCTAATGGCCTCCGGTGCTTTTCTTTTTCTAAAGCTTTGTTTAAAATAAACACATAACAGGACACTATACTGATTCAAATGTTCAGTGAATGTTTAAAAAACAAGATATTAATCAAAACTTACAAATGAGGGATATTCGAATCATAAAAACTGATGGTTTGTCTAAAGTTTATATGTTTGTCATTCATCCATGGTTGGCTGTGACTGAGTATTTACCTGCTATCAATACATTAAGTACGCTTTGAAAAGAAGAAGCCTGATTGAATTTTTTGTATTTTGTAATTGAGTACTATTTATTCTAAAGCATGTCCTGTTAATTCCTATCAAATTATATTTACCGTGTGATGGAAAAAGAAGTGTCATGGTATTCAGGTGCTTACACTTTCTGATTCTTTCTGACCTCACACATCCACAGCTAGGGGTTCGATTCCAACCTCCACCCTCTGTGTGTGGAGATTGCATGTTCTGCTCATGTTTCAGTGGTTTCCTCTGGGTTCTCCAGTCCATAGACACGTGTCTCAGGCTGATCTCAATTGTATCTAGTAAGTGCGTGTATGTGATTGTGCACTGTGATGGGTTTATACCCCATCCAAGTGTGTCCCCTGCCCTGTGCCCTGAGTACCTACCCATGACCCTGTGTGGAATAAACGGATGTGGAATTGATGGATGGGTTAGTGAACATATACATTAAATCTACACCCATAATATCTTTGTCCTTCGTACTTCTGAAAATGAACGTTAAAAATGATTTTTTTTTAAATATGGGGAAAGAAATTTATTTGCAAATGAAATTTATTTACAGCTTTGATTTTCTGTAAGAAATATTTATCTTTTTGCATTATTGGAGTTCAGTTTTGATCCATTTGTTTTGCTATAAAGTCAGGAGATTGCAATAAAGGCACCAGATAGATATATTATTGTTATGTATAAAAAATCATGTTGACTTTGATGACATTCAATGCTCATATCCTTGTTTATTATTTACTTATAAATAACTGAATATCTATAATAGGTATATAAAAAAGGAATCCATTTTTTTTATTCATTCATTCATTCATTCATTCATTCATTCATTCATCTTCTACCACTTATCCGAACTACCTCGGGTCACGGGGAGCCTGTGCCTATCTCAGGCGTCATCGGGCATCAAGGCAGGATACACCCTGGACGGAGTGCCAACCCATCGCAGGGCACACACACACTCTCATTCACTCACGCAATCACACACTACAGACAATTTTCCAGAGATGCCAATCAACCTACCATGCATGTCTTTGGACCGGGGGAGGAAACCGGAGTACCCGGAGGAAACCCCCGAAGCACGGGGAGAACATGCAAACTCCACACACACAAGGTGGAGGCGGGAATCGAACCCCCAACCCTGGAGGTGTGAGGCGAACGTGCTAACCACTAAGCCACCGTGCGCACCGTTTTTTTTAATTCAGTTAAATTTTGTTTTCATGGGTAAGTTTAGTTTTATGTTTATGGGTTTGATTTTAGGGTTAGGATTTTGTGGTTAGGTTTAGGGTTAGAATTTGTGTTAGTGTCCATTGTGTTTCCATTAATTATGTGTCCTAATTATCTTCCCGTTTCCACTTTCCTGATTAATGTATGTATTTATACCCCTTGTGTATTTTGTTAATTGTTAAGTATTTGCTCATTGTCTTTGTGTTTTTAAACCTGCCTGCTCTTGGATATGCTCATTCTTGATCACCTGATTAGCCTTTAGCTAAGCTTTAACTAAGGTTGGGATTAGATTTCTCCTGTCTTTAATTAACTGCTTTACCTAGCCTTGCAGTGTCTATGTAACGATCTGTAATGTTTATGGGTTGAAGACGTGGGTTTGAGCAACACCTTCTCCCGAACAGCTTGTACTTTTTCATGACCTCCTTTCTTCACTTTCCTTTTATTCTCTTTGGGTCGTAATGCATGGAATAAAATTCCAATTTCTGCATCGCTGCACCTGTCAAAATATGCTAAATAAACCGCTAAATAAAAAGGCATGATGAGCGGAAGCGTCGCTACGTTCGAGTTTGAATCAGTGACACTGAATGAAAACGATCTATTTTTCCATCACGGTTTCCTGCACATTTGACAGATTTGGGAACCGCGGGAATTGTGTTTATTACCGGAAATTGTGTTTGGCTTTTGCACAAAATGTTTAGCAGATCTCTGAAGACTGAGGGCTAAAAAGAAGAGTATCTGTGGACTGAAACACTCCTGTCATTCAGTCCAGAGTCTGAATGACAGGAGTGTTTCAGTCCAAAGAAAGAAGTAAATATTCTTTATTTAGATTCAGAGTTAGCATACTATGCTATTCAATTACTTTATTGCTGTGTGTCTTGAGAACTAGCTTCGTGTGTTTGTGCTTCATCATGTCTTAAATTTCATACAGTTTTTAACATTTCATTACCATCCCTCACCTAACTCAGTAATACAATAGTGAAGAAATGGCGCATCAGTTCAAATAAATCCCAGTTTTTAATCTTTTGCGAATGTTAGCCAGTTGTTTAACTTCTCAGCTGTTGTCTCTGAGTTTGCTTTATTTGGTAACGTAAATGTCCATGATTTTGCATGTAAAATCTCAAGATCCTGGAGGGATGCAGCAGTAATATTATACACAGAGACTTTTTTAATGATTACATTTTAATTAGATAGTTCAAGACTTTCTTGATAGTTGTTATGGGATTATTCAAGGGTAGTGTTTCTCAGGCTCTCTCTCTTTGTTCAATCTCTCTCTCTCTTTCTCTCTCTCATTCTCTCTCTCTCTCTCTCTCTCTTCCACTTATCTGTCTGTCTTTCTACCTCTCTTTCTGTCTTGTCTCATCTCTCATCTCTCTCTCTCTCTCTCTCTCTGTCTTCTCATCTCTCTCTCCCTCTCTCTCTCTTCCACTTATCTGTCTGTCTTTCTCTCTCTCTTTCTGTCTTGTCTCATCTCTCTCTCTCTCTCTCTCTCTCTCTCTCTCTCTCTCTCTCTATTTCTGTCTCGTCTCATCTCTCTCTCTCTCTTTCTCTCTGTCTTTCTGTTTCTCTCTTTTTTGTCTTGTCTTCTCTCTCTCTCTCTCTCTCTCTCTCTCTCTCTCTCTCTCTCTCTCTCTTCTGTCTGTCTGTTTCTCCCTCTGTCTGTCTCGTCTCACATCTCTCACTTACCCGTCTGTCTGTCTGTCTGTCTGTCTGTCTGTCTGTCTGTCTGTCTGTCTGTCTTACACAAACGCACACACACACATGCACACAGACACGCACACACACACACAGTTTGCTCTCCATTCAGTTTACTTGTTTACGATTTAGTTCACACATGAATAAATAAATAAATAAATAAATAAATAAATAAATAAATAAATAAAGAACACATCATCAGATCAGTAGACTGAACACAGAACACACTCCCTCTGAGCCATGAGATGTACTGCCATCATTTCAAGCCACAAGCCACCAGTTTCTTATTAAAAAACATCCTGTTCTGCTTTATCACACCTTCCCTTACGATCTGCCGACTGCTTCACAGCAAAGTGTAAATATCTTTCTGTTTTTCTTCTTTTTTTTATTATTATTTCCCTTCAAGCTTTGTTTCTGTCTAAATTGACTCCTAAGAATCATTATGCTCAGTACAACTGAAACCAAAGTACTTTTTTCTATGAAGTTCTACACAAATTTGTCGGCAGGTTTTCGGAAACTTCTTTATCACCGCTTTGTGAAAAAGCACCATGGCGTATATATCTGAGGTGTGAACTTCACATGTATGCTCCAATCCAACAGATTGCACCTCAGATCACTTCAGCTCACTTCTCTTAGCACTCGGGCTTTTTTTTACTTCAGAACAGATGACTGTCATACCACAGAGATGTGGACTTATTAAGATCCTGAAGAACAAGGCTAATTTGTGTATAATCTGTTAAACTGTGTGTGAAGTTAGTGAGCGTGTGGTGGACAATTTACAAAGAATAAATACATAAATTATATCGTATAAAGTTACAGAGCAAATGCAAAAGACATGCAAATGAGGTGTGTGTGTGTGTGTGTGTGTGTGTGTTTTGTTTGTGTGTAAAACACTTGGGAATTCTGCTAATATTAGAAAATAATCAACAATGAACTCATATTAATGAGTTAATATTCAATTATTGAAGCAGATTATTTTTCAATAACATCACATCCAGAAGAGTTTTATTCATTCTGTGAAAGAATATGTTCATTCATTCATATATTAACAACTAATGAATTCATTCATTCATTCATCCATCCATCCATCCATCCATCCATCCATCCATTGATTCATTCTTTCCCTTGTCTTAATCCTTTGTCTTCTTCATCTTCGTCTTCTTTTTCTTCTTCTTCTTTTTAAACTTAAGAATGAGCTGTTTTGTTTAATGTTGTTCAATTACGTTTTTTGATTTTTTTTTTATTAATTCGTTAATTATTTTTTAATCTATTTATTTGGAGCATAAATGAAATGTAACAGCTGCTTCACATAAACAAGCAACATTATGGGCAGATTGAAAATGGTGTGTAAGGCTGAAATACAGGGAGTTTTTCTATAAAGAGTTCTGAAAGCAGTGTCCAGTGTCAACATTCAGAGTTTATATTTATAAAACTGTGAGGTTTTCAGGAGGAGAAGTTTCCACTTTCCTGATTCGCTGTAGAAATTTTGTTGTCATCTTAACTTCAAGGGGGGGCACGGTGGCTTAGTGGTTAGCACGTTTGCCTCACACCTCCAGGTTCGATTCCCGCCTCCACCTTGTGTGTGTGGAGTTTGCATGTTCTCCCCGTGCCTCGGGGGTTTCCTCCGGGTACTTCGGTTTCCTCCCCCGGTCCAAAGACATGCATGGTATGCTAATTGGCATCTCTGGAAAATTGTCCCTAGTGTGTGATTGTTTGAGTGAATGAGAGAGTGTGTGTGTGTGTGTGTGTGTGTGTGTGCCCTGTGATGGGTTGGCACTCCGTCCAGGGTGTATCCTGCCTTGATGCCCAATGACACCTGAGATAGGCACAGGCTCCCTGTGACCCGAGGTAGTTTGGATAAGCGGAATGAATAAGATGAATGAATCAATGAATCTTAACTTCAAAAGAGAAAAAAGGAATGTTTTAAATTGTCAGTCAGTGAGTGAGTTTGTGAGTGTGAGTGAGTGAATAAATGAGTGAGTGAGTGAGTGAGTGAGTGAGTGAGTGAATAAATGAGTGAGTGAGTGAGTGAGTGAGTGAGTGAGTGAATAAATGAGTGAGTGAGTGAGTGAGTGTGAGTGAGTGAATAAATGAGTGAGTGAGTGAGTGTGAGTGAGTGAGTGAGTGAATAAATGAGTGAGTGAGTGATAGAGTGAGTGAGTGATAGAGTGAGTGAGTGAATAAATGAGTGAGTGAGTGAGTGAGGTGTGACTTTGTGAGTGAATTAATGATCGTGTGAGTTTGTACATGACCGAATGAGTGAGTTTGTGAATGAGTGAGTGAATACAGGGCTCTCAAGTTTTGAAAACAGGCAAGAGTGACATATTTTAAATATGTCTAGGCCTAGACCAGTGGTTCTCAAACTTTGATGGTGTGCGGCCATAAAAAAAGAAAATTTATGATGGATACAATAGTGCTATTTTCTGATTGGCTATTGTGTAGCCTTTTTTTTTGATTGGCTTATAAGTGTCAGGCTCGACTAAGAACTCCAGGGGTTCTTTCCTGCCCGGTTCCATAGAGACAGCGGTGCGGACAGATACATTTTGGGTTATTAATTATATGATAAATAGTCAAAACGTTTTTCTGCGTGAGAAATAAAATGTGTGGCAGGAGAGAGGGAGAAAAGACACAAATAAGTGACTGTCACGTTAATGCGTGATACTTGAGAGGTCTGTTAATAAGTTATATGTTTCAATGAGTGAGTGAATGGGTTTGTGAGTGAGTGATTGAGTGAGTGAGAAAGTGAGTGATTGAGTGAATACGTGTGTGAGTGAGTGAATGAGTGAGTGAGTGAATGGATTTGTGAGAATGGGTGAGTGAGTGAGTGAGTGAGTGAGTGGATGAGTGGGTCTGTGAGAATGGGTGAATGAGTGAATGAGAGAGTGAGTGAGTGAGTGAGTGAGTGAGAGAGTGAGAGAGTGAGTGAGAGAGTGAGTGAGTGAGAGTGTGAGTGAGTGAGTGGGTTTGTGAGAATGGGTGAGTGAGTGAGAGAGTGAGAGTGTGAGAGTGTGGGTGAGTGATTGAGTGAGTGAGTAAGTGAGTGAATGAGTGAGTGAGTGGGTTTGTGAGAATGGATGAGTGAGTGAATGAGTGGGTGAGTGAGAGAGTAAGTGAGTGAATGAGTGAGTGAGTGGGTTTGTGAGAATGGGTGAGAGAGTGAGAGAGTGAGTGAATGGGTTTGTGAGTGAGAGAGTGGGTGAGTGAATGGGTTTGTGAGAATGGGTGAGTAAGTGAGTGAGAGTGTGAGTAAGTGAGTGAGAGAGTGGGTGAGTGAATGGGTTTGTGAGAATGGGTGAGTAAGTGAGTGAGAGTGGGTGAGTGAGTGAGTAAATGGGTTTGTGAGAATGGGTGAGTGAGTGAGTGGGTGAGAGAGTGGATGAGAGAGTGGGTGAGTGAATGGGTTTGTGAGAATGGGTGAGTGAGTGAGTGAGTGAGTGAGTGGGTTTTTGAGAATTGGTGAGAGAGTGAGAGAGGGAGTGAATGGGTTTGTGAGTGAGTAAGTGAGTGAATGAGTGAGTGAGTGAGTGAGTGAGTGGGTTTGTGAGAATGGGTGAGAGAGAGAGTGAGTGAATGGGTTTGTGAGTGAGAGAGTGGGTGAGCGAATGGGTTTGTGAGAATGGGTGAGTGAGTGGGTTTGTGAGAGTGTGGGTGAGTGAGTGAGTGAGTGAGTGGGTTTGTGAGAATGGGTGAGAGAGTGAGAGAGGGAGTGAATGGGTTTGTGAGTGAGTGAGTGAGTGGGTGAGTGAGAGAGTGAGTGAGTGAGAGTGTGAGTGAGTGAGTGGGTTTGTGAGAATGGGTGAGTGAGTGAGAGTGTGAGAGTGTGGGTGAGTGATTGAGTGAGTGAGTAAGTGAGTGAATGAGTGAGTGAGTGGGTTTGTGAGAATGGATGAGTGAGTGAATGAGTGGGTGAGTGAGAGAGTAAGTGAGTGACTGAATGAGTGAGTGAATGAGTGAGTAAGTGAGTGAGTGAGTGAGTGAGTGGGTTTGTGAGAATGGGTGAGAGAGTGAGAGAGTGAGTGAATGGGTTTGTGAGTGAGAGAGTGGGTGAGTGAATGGGTTTGTGAGAATGGGTGAGTAAGTGAGTGAGTGAATGGGTTTGTGAGAATGGGTGAGTGAGTGAGTGAGTGAATGGGTTTGTGAGAATGAGTGAGTGAGTGAGTGAGTGAGAGAGTGGATGAGAGAGTGGGTGAGTGAATGGGTTTGTGAGAATGGGTGAGTGAGTGAGTGAGAGAGTGGGTGAGTGAATGGGTTTGTGAGAATGGGTGAGTGAGTGAGTGAGAGAGTGAGTGAGTGAGTGAGTGAGTGAGTGGGTTTGTGAGAATGGGTGAGAGAGTGAGAGTGTGAGAGTGTGGGTGAGTGATTGAGTGAGAATGGGTGAGAGAGAGAGAGTGAGTGAATGGGTTTGTGAGTGAGAGAGTGGGTGAGCGAATGGGTTTGTGAGAATGGGTGAGTGAGTGGGTTTGTGAGAGTGTGGGTGAGTGAGTGAGTGAGTGAGTGAGTGGGTTTGTGAGAATGGGGTAGTGAGGGTTGTAGAGGTAGGTGAGTGAATGGGTTTGTGAGTGAGAGAGTGGGTGAGTGAATGATGGTTTGTGAGAATGGGTGAGTAAGGTGAGGGTGGGTGAGTGAGTAGAGTGAGAGATGTGAGGTGATGTGAATGGGTTTGTGAGAATGGGTGAGTGAAGTGTGAGTGAGGAAGTGAGTGAGTAAGTGAGTGAAGAGTGATGAGTGAGTGGGTTGTGAGATGGGTGAGAGTGAGAGTGATGAATGGGTTGTGAGTGAGTGTGAGTGATGGTTGTGAGAATGGTAGTGAGTGGGTGGAGAGTGTGGTGATGAGTGATGGAGTGAGTGTAAGTGAGTGAGTAAGTGAGTGATGATGAGTGTGAGTAGAGTGAGTGAGTGGTTTGGAGATGGTGAGAGTGAGTGAGGTTGTGAGAGGATGTTGAGTGATGTTGAGAGGTGTAGTGAGTGGAGTGTGAGAATGAGTGAATGAGTGAGTGAGTGAGTGAGTGAGAGTGGGTTTGTGAGAATGGGTGAGTGAGTGAATGAGTGGGTGAGTGAGAGAGTAAGTGAGTGACTGAATGAGTGAGTGAATGAGTGAGTAAGTGAGTGAATGAGTGAGTGAGTGGGTTTGTGAGAATGGGTGAGAGAGTGAGAGAGTGAGTGAATGGGTTTGTGAGTGAGAGAGTGGGTGAGTGAATGGGTTTGTGAGAATGGGTGAGTGAGTGGGTTTGTGAGAGTGTGGGTGAGTGAGTGAGTGAGTGAGTAAGTAAGTGAGTGAGTAAGTGAGTGAATGAGTGAGTGAGTGAGCGAGTGAGTGAGTGGGTTTGTGAGAATGGGTGAGAGAGTGAGTGAATGGGTTTGTGAGTGAGAGAGTGGTTGAGTGAATGGGTTTGTGAGAATGGGTGAGTAAGTGAGTGAGAGTGTGAGTAAGTGAGTGAGAGAGTGGGTGAGTGAGTGAGTGAATGGGTTTGTGAGAATGGGTGAGTGAGTGAGAGTGTGCGAGTGTGGGTGAGTGAGTAAGTGAGTGAGTGAGTGAGTGAATGGGTTTGTGAGAATGGGTGAGTGAGTGAATGGGTTTGTGAGAATGGGTGAGTGAGTGAGTGAGTGAGTGGGTGAGAGAGTGGGTGAGTGAATGGGTTTGTGAGAATGGGTGAGTGAGTGAGAGAGTGAGTGAGTGAGTGAGTGAGTGAGTGAGAGGGTTTGTGAGAATGGGTGAGTGAGTGAGAGAGTGAGAGTGTGAGAGTGTGGGTGAGTGATTGAGTGAGTGACTGAATGAGTGAGTGAATGAGTGAGTGAGTGGGTTTGTGAGAATGGGTGAGAGAGTGAGAGAGTGAGTGAATGGGTTTGTGAGTGAGAGAGTGGGTGAGTGAATGGGTTTGTGAGAATGGGTGAGTAAGTTAGTGAGAGTGTGAGTGAGTGAGAGAGTGGGTGAGTGAATGGGTTTGTGAGAATGGGTGAGTAAGTGAGTGAGAGAGTGGGTGAGTGAGTGAGTGAATGGGTTTGTGAGAATGGGTGAGTGAGTGAGTGAGTGAGTGGGTGAGAGAGTGGATGAGAGAGTGGGTGAGTGAATGGGTTTGTGAGAATGGGTGAGTGAGTGAGAGAGTGAGTGAGTGAGTGAGTGAGTGAGTGAGTGAGTGAATGAGTGAGTGAGTGGGTTTGTGAGAATGGGTGAGTGAGAGAGAGTGTGCGAGTGTGGGTGAGTGATTGAGTGAGTGACTGAATGAGTGAGTGAATGAGTGAGTGAGTGGGTTTGTGAGAATGGGTGAGTGAGTGAGAGTGTGAGAGTGTGGGTGAGTGAGTGAGTAAGTGAGTGAATGAGTGAGTGAGTGAGTGAGTGAGTGAGTGAGTGAGTGGGTTTGTGAGAATGGGTGAGAGAGTGAGAGAGTGAGTGAATGGGTTTGTGAGTGAGAGAGTGGGTGAGTGAATGGGTTTGTGAGAATGGGTGAGTAAGTGAGTGAGAGTGTGAGTAAGTGAGTGAGAGAGTGGGTGAGTGAATGGGTTTGTGAGAATGGGTGAGTAAGTGAGTGAGAGTGTGAGTAAGTGAGTGAGAGAGTGGATGAGTGAGTGAGTGAATGGGTTTGTGAGAATGGGTGAGTGAGTGAGTGAGTGAGTGAGAGAGTGGATGAGAGAGTGGGTGAGTGAATGGGTTTGTGAGAATGGGTGAGTGAGTGAGTGAGTGAGTGAGTGAGTGAGTGAGTGAGTGAGTGAGAGAGTGAGTGAGTGAGAGTGTTAGTGAGTGAGTGAGTGAGTGAGAGTGTGAGTGAGTGAGTGGGTTTGTGAGAATGGGTGAGTGAGTGAGAGAGTGAGAGTGTGGGTGAGTGATTGAGTGAGTGACTGAATGAGTGAGTGAATGAGTGAGTGAGTGGGTTTGTGAGAATGGGTGAGTGAGTGAGAGTGTGGGTGAGTGAGTGAGTAAGTGAGTGAGTAAGTGAGTGAATGAGTGAGTGGGTTTGTGAGAATGGGTGAGAGAGTGAGTGAATGGGTTTGTGAGTGAGAGAGTGAGTGAGTGAATGGGTTTGTGAGAATGGGTGAGTAAGTGAGTGAGAGTGTGAGTAAGTGAGTGAGAGAGTGGGTGAGTGAATGGGTTTGTGAGAATGGGTGAGTAAGTGAGTGAGAGTGTGAGTAAGTGAGTGAGAGAGTGGGTGAGTGAGTGAGTGAATGGGTTTGTGAGAATGGGTGAGTGAGTGAGTGAGAGAGTGGATGAGAGAGTGGGTGAGTTAATGGGTTTGTGAGAATGGGTGAGTGAGTGAGTGAGTGAGTGAGTGAGTGAGTGAGTGAGAGAGTGGGTGAGTGATTGAGTGAGTGAGTAAGTGAGTGAATGAGTGAGTGAGTGAGTGAGAGTGTGAGTGAGTGAGTGGGTTTGTGAGAATGGGTGAGTGAGTGAGAGTGTGAGAGTGTGGGTGAGTGAGTCTGTGAGTGAGTAAGTGAGTGAATGAGTGAGTGAGTGAGTGAGTGAGTGAGTTAGTGAGTGGGTGAGTGAGTTTGTTTGTGAGAATGGGTGAGTGAGTGAGAGTGTGAGAGTGTGGGTGAGTGAGTCAGTGAGTGAGTAAGTGATTGAGTAAGTGACTGAATGAGTGAGTGAGTGAGTGAGTGAGTGAGTGAGTGAGTGAGTGAGTGAGCGGGTGAGTGAGTGGGTTTGTGAGAATGGGTGAGAGAATGAGAGTGTGAGAGAGTGAGTGAATTGGTTTGTGAGTGAGAGAGTGTGTGAGTGAATGGGTTTGTGAGAATGGGTGAGTAAGTGAGTGAGAGTGTGAGTAAGTGAGTGAGAGAGTGGGTGAGTGAATGGGTTTGTGAGAATGGGTGAGTGAGTGAGTGAGTGAGTGAGTGAGTGGGTGAGAGGGTGGGTGCGTGAGTGGGTGAGTGAATGGGTGAGTCAGTGAGTGAGTGAGTGAGTGAGTGAGAGAGTGGGTGAGTGAGTGAGAGAGTGAGTGAGTGAATGAGTCACGTTTAAATGATCAAACCGGCAACGTCCTGTGTAGCTCATGTGAAAGACTCAATCATTATAGGAAATGTGTGTTTGTGTTTTATTTCCTTGTTGCTGTGAGTTTGCATGCTCTGTTTATGCTCACAAACCTTAAATCAGACTAAAATGGAGACTGTACAAGTCTGTGATTGCTCATAATAAATTGCTCCCTGCCTCTCAAATCATCATTGTGTGTTAATGTTCCACAGCGGGGACGCGGTTGTTAAAATAGCATGGTGTGATTAGTTTTAATAAGAAGGCTATTATGGAAAAAAACATCAATGTTAAAAAAACAATAATAATAAAAATTAGAACATAATAGAAAGCTAAATAGTTTTGTTTACATCCCGGTCAGAAAGAGCGAGAGGAGCGAGAGCAGGAGCATGCAGGCAGCAGCACCATTAGAGACGAGGACATCAGGCACTTCTCAGAAGAGCCATCTCTAAAGTGGAGGACATTTGAGGAAATTGTTTGAGGAAATCAGAGACAAGGAGAGAACAGACAGAATGAGGAAGGAGAAGGGCTGCAAATGAGCATGGAGCTGAAACAACAGGAGCTAGAAAATAAAGAAACAAGGATGTGTTTTATTTTACCTTTTTTTGTTGCAATGTGTGGTGTTAAAGCTATTTAATATTCATCTTAGAATCACACACACACACACACACACACACACACACAGGACCTCTGGGTCCTCAAGGTGAAGAGGGCTGATGATTCAGTGTTGGCCTGCGCAGCCTCTTTCCATTCTCACTCACACTCTGTTTGGCTCCTAATGTAAAACGACGTTTCTATTTATTTCCAAATGCATTCGCAACCGTGCGCGAAACACAAAGTGAAGCTTCTGCCACAGTCGTGCAGCCCTGCGCATTCACAACCCCTTGGGAGAAATGTCAAACTTTCCAAATGCATATATGCATTTTCAGAGAAAAGTCCACTCTTTTTAATGCATTGTTCAAATACAATGCCTTTTTTAAGTGCTGAAGCCTGAACTTTTTTTTTTTTTTCCTCATGAATTCATCGTTCTCTCTCCTCTCTGCTGCGCACCAACCTACATTCAGTTTCATCCAAAGCAGTGGTAGAAGTGAAGGACTGAAAGGCAAAGCGTTGAAGGTGAAGGTGAATAAGTGTACCCTGGCAGCTCCTGATTGATTTTTGTCCCAACGGAACACTTCACGAGTAGTCGTGATGATGACGGCCAAATGGCTTAGAGCAGCTTAGTGAGTTTGCGTTTTTTCAGTGTGACGAGAATTGAAATTGAACTTGATAGAGAGCGTCAGCAGGAGGTGCGATTACGTATCATGTCAGAGAACCAGTCTAGGGCTTTATACGCCTAAAAAATGGAAAAAATCTGCTGTTTTGTGTGTGTTTGTGTGTGTGTAAAATTAAACCCACAACAACTAACAAATATATAAAATGTAAATAAATAAATAAATAAATAAATGAATATTAGGCCTATTACTCGATAAAATTAAACTTACAAGAAAGTGAAGTGACATACGGCTAAGTACGGTGACCCATACTCAGTATTCGTTCTCTGCATTTAACCCATCCAAAGTGCACACACACAGCAGTGAACACACACACCGTCAACACACACACGGAGCAGTGGGCAGCCATTTATGCTGCGGCGCCCGGGGAGCAGTTGGGGGGGGTTCGGTGCCTTGCTCAAGGGCACCTTAGTCATGGCTGGCCCGAGATTCGAACCCACAACCTTAGGGTTAGAAGTCAAGCTCGTTAACCTTTAGGCCACGAATTCCCCATGACCCATCACCCATGACCAAGATAGAATGTCTTACCTGTTTGTATCTTGTTATACTACACATTGTATCTCTATATTTATTTCTATTTTATTCCTCCCTCGTTCTCTAGCTCTATCTGCTTTGTATTCATGCCGCCATTCTTTTGTGCGCTGTGTTTTTTACGGCTGCTTTGACAAAAGCAATTTCCCATATAGGATCAATAAAATATCTATCTGGGTGAGTTTAGTTCTCATACAGCTTCTCTCGTCCACTGGAGCGTGTTGGTCACACAAATAACAACACATACATCATAAAACAACACACCTATTAATAATTACTGGTGCCAGATGATTTGCTGATTAAATATCTACAGGTGTTCCTATTAAAGTGGACAAGTGAGTGTATGTCTGTGATACTGCACTTGGCTTTCCTTGCATGTAATCGTGAGGCTGGGATTTATTCCGAGTTGACCTGCTCGTGGGTTGAAGGATAAACCAAACAAACATTTATTTAGTTTATTTAATACATAAATAGTTTGGTCCTTGAGACAAGTATTGTCTGTGAAGAAGATGGAACTCCTGGGTAACTTCTCAATAACACTCACGTCTGACGTCTCAATAACAATGGGGATCATTTTCCAATTGCGTCCTTGCACTAAACTCAACTCTGAATGAGGTCTTTTGTAGTTTTAACGGACGCGTTTACACTGCATTGTATCATGCAAGGGTTGAACTTATAACTCAAACATTATATTGAAAATTCATCAAAATTTATTTTTAAAAAAATTATATTTTATGAAAGTACATTTACATTTAAGGCATTTGGAGGATGCCCTTATTCAGAATGACTTATATTTATATCATTTATTCAGACAGACAGACAGACAGACAGACAGACAGACAGACAGAAAAACAGGCAGACAGACAGACAGACAGACAGACAGACAGACCGACAGACCGACAGACAGACCGACAGACAGACAGATAGATAGATAGATAGATAGATAGATAGATAGATAGATAGATAGATAGATAGATAGATAGATAGATAGATAGAAAGCGAAATATATGGTGTAAGATACATAGAACTTTCTGATCAGTAGTACAACAGCTTTACCACTGAGCTACCACCTGCCCCCAAAAGTGAAAGGGCTCATTTGACATATTAAATTTAATTGTTTATTTATTTCTATTAATTTACCAAAATCTAAATCAAATGAATATTTGCTTTGACAACCCTTTCGCTTCAAACCAGCATCATGTCAGGAAATTTTTTTATAGATTTTGTAGGATCATCGTCAGTTGAAGGATTAACCAGTTATACCAAGCAGGTGCAAATAATCATCAAATTTATATTTAGGTTAAAACATAGTCATTAATTGGAACAGAAACTGGTGTTCAGGAGATTACATCTGGGTGAGGAACATCCAAAATCAGTGATGCTGTGAAGATTCATGTCACAGGACATTCACACCATGGCATGACTGATCAAAGCAACAAGACACAAGGTGGTTGTACTGTATAGCAAGGTCTCTCCTGGGCAAACATTTCAAAGCAGTCTCGGGTTTTAAAACATGATGTTCAAGCTATTTTGAAGAAGTACAAAGAAACAGATGATGTTGTGGAGTGGGCTAAGGAAACTTAGTGCAGCAGATGAAAGACAAATCATGTTTACTTCCCTCTGCCATTGGAAGATTTCTAGCAGTGCCATCAGCAAAGAACTGGTGGAAATCAGTGGAACCCAGGTACACCCATCGACTATCCAGAGAGGTCAGGACAAAAGTGGTCTTCATGGAAGAATTGTGGGCAAAATGCCAGACCTCCACATGGAAATTAGCCTGAGAGACTCAACTATGCACTGAAACATAAGAACTGGGGTGCAGCAAAATTGCAGCAGGTGCTCTGGATGGATGAGTCAAAATTTTAAATATTTGGCTGTAGCAGGAGGCAGGTTGTTTGCCGAAGGGCTGGAGAGCAGTACAGTAATGAGTGCCTGCAGGCAGCAGTGAAGCATGGTGGAGGTTTCTTGCCAGTTTGGAGCTGCATTTCTGCAAATGGAGAAATACAGGCAGATACTTATAAACTAAGCATTTGGGTTCAAATCCCAGGACCACCAAGCTGGCACCACTGGGCCTCTGGTCAAGGTCCTTGACCCTCAAACAAAGGCATAGAAAGCTGAACTGAATACACCCTGTGATCTTCTTCTGCTCTAATGTCAGAGATACTGTTCTGGAAATCAAATCAACAACTTCTGTATTTCCTGTGTTCATTCCCATGCAGTGAGGCATCCCCATTAGCTTTGAGCAGAAATCTGACTGACCCCAAGTCTGTCTGTGTCCTTAATGCTACATTATGCATTATAACTTGTCCAGTCACTTAGCCTTCATCTTTTGCTCTTGTCAGCTTTTATGTGAACTTAAAGCTCTGTTGGTATTGGAGAAAGCTCCGCGCCAGGAATGTTTGTGTAAACAAGATCCAGCGTGTTTTCCTGTCTCATTGCAAAGTCCACATACTGATGGAATTTAGGGAGCACTGATTTGAATGAATTTGCATGATTGAAATCTCTGGCGATTATAAACAGTCCATCGGGGTGAACATTCTGCAGATCGCTAATAGCCCCATAGAGCTCACATAGCGCCTCTTTAGCATTAACGCTGGGGGCAATTTACACTCCGACAATGTGATCCATGGTGAGTAACTAGAAAGAAGCATAGAGTTCTTGCACCATTTCTTGTGAATGTAAACACACA
Source organism: Tachysurus vachellii (assembly GCF_030014155.1). Lineage (NCBI taxonomy): Eukaryota > Metazoa > Chordata > Actinopteri > Siluriformes > Bagridae > Tachysurus > Tachysurus vachellii. The sequence continues at coordinate 4,635,108 of NC_083464.1, read as the reverse complement.
CACCACCACCGCAAGCCTATCCACACAGAGCTGCATTTCTGTTGGCACGAAACGAGGTGAGCCCATTTATCTGAATGGTGGTGTCCAGAACTCTGTCGCTGAGCCATGTCTTTGTGAAAACAAAGACGCAGCAGTTTCTGAGCTCTCACCGTCTAATGCGTTCGAGTCGGATGTAGTCATTTATTGTCCAGGGACCAAACATTGGAAAGTAGAATGGACGTGAGAGAAAGCCGACTCGGGTTTGTTTGTTTGCCGCACTTCCACTTCCTTGAGCACCGTTTTCGGCGTACCCTCTCTCGGTCCCCGGTATCAGGTGAAGCCTTTCCAACACATCATCGTGCAGGTTGGTTGTAGCATGATTTCTGTATTGTACGTAAATAGCACCATATTGTACCCAGAGTGGTCGCTGCGTGCTACTGCCTACGAACAACTTACTTGATATTGTGCTTGTGTTGTCTGAATAATTTTGTGGATACGTGTGTGTGTGTGTGTGTGTGTGTATGTGTGTATGTGTTAGTACAGTCCAGCTCAAATGTCCTGTAAAAACACACTCCTGCTGTGTGTGTCTTGTATGGAAGACAGAAGGCCTAAACTTGCCGTTCAAGTCAAAACATCATACATCACGTGTAGTCCTGAGCACACAGCTGCCCTCGTTCATCCCAGCATGTGCAGACGGCTCTCTGAATTGAATATTGATTTACAAAGGCAGAACAGAGTGTTGTTCTGATCACAACCATGCATCTTGCTCTGAAAGAGTCTTCATATGGCTTGTGTGAACCTCTCAAGGACAGCATCATGACTTGGCAACAATAAAATCCTGTCTTTACATTGGATATGCAAAAGAAAAGAAAAGTGAACGGAACCCATCAATTTCCTTCCTTAAGGATCCTCCATGTTTGCAGTGTGAGCTTGTCATTTCTGACAGATGTACAATCTATACACATGCAGTGCATTAAACTGCGGTTATGAGCGAAGGCATAGAAACAGTGATTAAACCAAGTCCCAGTGGCATTGTTCATTAAAGGCTGAACGCTCATTAAACAAATTAAAGAGCATTTATGAAAATCAGGATTGATTGGGTTAAGAGCTTGCACCTGTCATAATCAACGAGGCTGCTGGAGGAGAAGTGTGTGACAGGAGAGACACACACATATATATTTCATGCTTTGAACAGTTCCAGGATAGATAATACAGTTAACAGATTACTTCCTGGCCTTTTAAAAAATTATATTAGTAATCTCTGATAAGTACAATCCGTGGTGGGTGTAGTCACGCACTCACTCTCTCACACACCTCCCTGATACAACATGGGAAAGTCTTCTAAACAGAGATGAATGCATGTGTCAATCTTTTTTTCTTTTTAGCTTGGACTGAGGAAAAAACTTTATTCATAACATCATTAAAGTTTCAGAAATATGATTCAACACATGCCCTTTAGTCAATAAAACAAGTAGAACACAATACGTCAAACAGGTGACCTTGAACTTGTTTGGATCAAGTCCATAAATGTAATACGTTTACAGTATCTGCTGATTGTAATGATAATTCCACAATAATTCCGTATAAATATTACAATTGTTTTTATAATATTGGGAATCTCAAACAGATGGAAAAACTCAAAAATAAACTAGATTTGTAAAGTTCGTCGCAACAAACTTTGATGTTGGCTTTGAAGAGGCAAGTATTCGTAAAGGCCGGTGCTTTTTGGAGGCGAGTGGACATAAGGGTCAGTGTTACTTTTGGAGGCAAGTGGACATAAAACTTGTGAAATCTAATGGAGCGATAGGGTGCCAAAACATGTGACGTCATCCGAAATCCTGTGACGCAATTCCCCTCCTTGGGCTGAGTGTTTTGATATGCCACATGTCCATGTTGTGCTAATGTTTTTTGTTTTCACGTGACCGTGACATCACGTTTGGTGTAGATAGTTCAAAATCTTGCCAAGTTATAAACCTCCAAAGTTTATAATGAGAGTCTATGGGAAAAAAGTCCACTTTGAGACCCGGTACTGGAAGTACCGGTACTCGGATCGCTTAGAAAAGCGATCAAAAAATAGCAACAAACTTCAGACCAGGGTCTACAACATATCCGAATTTGGTGCATGTTATTTATTTTCCTCAGGAGAATTCGGATGACATCACATGCTCGTCTCCACTTTCCTCCAAATGTTTTGGCACCCTAGCTTTCTGTCTACTTGCTTTCAAAAGTAACACTGACCCTTATGTCCACTCACCTCCAAAAAGCACCGGCCTTTGTGAATACTTGCATCGTCAAAGCCAACATCAAAGTTTGTCGCAACAAACTTTACAAAACTAGTTAGAAATTCAAGTTGAAAGATAAATAAAGAAGTCCTCTACCTCAGAAATAACATCAAATAAAACAAAAGTCATATAAGATTCAGAATACTGAACTTTTAAGAAACAATTAAATAAATCATTGTATATGTACATATGCGAGAGTTGTATATGAGAGAGCAATATCTATGGACTGACAGTTAACTGGTATGTGTGTAGATGTTTGAAGTCCTGCTCCTCCTTGGGTTGTCCTGTGGTCTCCACCAGGAGCTGAACAGTGAGGTCACCAGGCCCCAGAGGATTTACTGCACTTTCTCCAGCAGATTGGTGAGCTTCTCACTCTATTATGGATACTGTGTCATTATTCTATCACATACTGTACAGCTCATGACTATTGGGGTAGAAAATTATAAACATCTTCATTTACAATCTGAACGCCTGCTTTACTGCTTTGGTATTATCTCTGCTTCACCACCTGGTGGACTCTATCTGTTGCACTTCGTAGGATTTGATTGCAAACTAATTACAATGGTATTGCAAAATAGAACAAATGGTCAGTGTATTATCTATTGAAACAGCTTCAGTTCTGATGCAGTTATGTTCAGAAGTGTTTTGTTCTGGTCAAATTTGTACACAGGTACCTTGGACAAACCAAGCAGACACATAGTCACACCTAGGCATAGTTAAGCATAGTCTATCCACCTTTTATGTTTTTTTGTGATGCAGATGGTACTCCAAGCTATGGATGAAACAAGGAACCCTGGAGTGGAGCTGGGAGGTGACAATGCTGCCTATTATACCATTGTGCCTACAATATATTAACCAGCAATACATTATCCTACAATATATTTGTTTTGCTTGAGGAATAAAGCTGTATTTTGTAACAGAAGAGCATGTTTGCCTGAAATCTTCTGGGCCAGTGAGACACGATCTTTAAATATGAAGCTCTACACAATTAAAAGAGGATTAATTAAACCTGCCTGGATTCTACATCTCCACTGCTAAGTGCATGAATACATCTCTGCTCTGATTCCTGATAAAAAACATAGATCTTGAGTACCAAACCAAACACTTTGTGCCTTCCCCTTTGGGCCTTTTGCTAATTTTGACTGTCCATGTGAAGCATATAAACAGCTCAAACGAGGATGGAAAAACAACAACTTTTCTATAATTAAACATCAAGGCTGTGGAAGGCAGTAATCCCCGCGACCCAGGCAAGTCTACCCTGCCAAAAGCATTTACACTTTCATTAAAGAGATTAGTCGAGCGGAACAGAAGCGTTTAGAGCGCCAACACTGACACAGAAGGGGAACCTGTGGCTGCCGGCTCTCTTGCCTTGGCTGCCATTTAATTAGGGCACTATGTGGGGGCGTCTGAATATATCCATATATTAGCAGTTGAGGGCCCTCGTCTTTAGGCAGGCATTTTTTATTGAAATTCTGAGACATAAAAAAAGCTGGTGTGTGTTACAGCTTTAGCTGCTCGAGATCGAACACCCTGTTGAGTTCATTTTCAGCTCTAACCTAACATAATCTAATCTAATCTAATCTAATCTAACTCGCCTACCTCTAATATTCAGATGAAATCCTGCTCAGTTCCTTTAACTGTGTTAGATCAGTGCTGGGGAAGTGCTGGGTCTTGGAAAGGAAGTAAGAGAGAAGAGAGATCGGGCCGGATTTATTCTCAACAAGGATCCTGTTAAACCAGGGTTTATTACATCTAATATTATCTAATATTATGTCAGTGCACAGGGGGGCACGGTGGCTTAGTGGTTAGCACGTTTGCCTCACACCTCCAGGGTCGGGGTTCGATTCCCGCCTCCACCTTGTGTGTGTGGAGTTTGCATGTTCTCCCCGTGCCTCGGGGGTTTCCTCCGGGTACTCCGGTTTCCTCCCCCGGTCCAAAGACATGCATGGTAGGTTGATTGGCATCTCTGGAAAATTGTCCCTAGTGTGTGATTGTGTGAGTGAATGAGAGTGTGTGTGTACCCTGCGATGGGTTGGCACTCCGTCCAGGGTGTATCCTGCCTTGATGCCCAATGACGCCTGAGATAGGCACAGGCTCCCCGTGACCCGAGGTAGTTCGGATAAGCGGTAGAAGATGAATGAATGAATCTAGATTATATTTTTTAGTCTGCCAACACAGTAATATTTTACAGTTAGTCTCACTCAGTCTGTAAATAACTAGAGTTGTGTAGATTCACTCTCTTATTTGTGATATTTTAAGAGTTTATGTCTTGTGTTTCTTTGGTCTCTGTTGTTTTTGGGTTGTGGCTGTAATAACAACAAAAATACTGTTTACTCTACTCTACTTTACTCTACTCTACACTACACTAAACTACTTTACTCTACTCTACACTACACTACAACATTATACAGTACACTTCACTACTCTACACAACTCTACTCCACATTGGTCTTCAATAATCTACACTACACAATTTTTCTCTACTCTGCTATAATCTATTCTGGACCACTCTTCTCTAAACTACATTACACTATCCATCTCTACTCAACTCTAATCTACTCTACAATACTCTTCTCTACTCCACTTTACACTACTCCACTCCACACTACTTTACGCTACACTACTTTTGTCTATATTACATCATTCTTTTCTATGCTACACTATTTTTCTCTACTCTACTGTACTCTACACTAGCATGTCTGTGTGTATGAGTGTGTCTGTGTATGAGACTGTGTGTGTATAGGTTACTGTCTAAGTGTCTGAATCAAGTCAAGTCAAGAAGTTTTATTGTCATTTTAACGTTTCTCCAGGACCAGGGTGCTACATAAAACAAAGCCAGAACTAAGGACTTAAGTAAGTTTTAGCCACATAAAGTGCATCTGTGCAACCTGGTGCAAATAATGCAAGATAAAAGACAAAAAGAACACAAGACAGTGCAAACAAACAATACAAGCCATTACACAAAAGCTGTGCTGACCAGTTTACATACTGTACTGTATATTCTACATGTGCAAAAATACAGGAATGAACATTTAAAGGTGGGGTGCACGTTGTTTGAGAAATGCTTCAGAAAACAAAAACAAAACAAATGTGTAGCCAATGAGCAGAAAGGGGCGTGTCTTGTCAATATGCGGCGTAGAGCGTGTTCAGTGCACATGTCTAGCAGAAAGCAATTGAAACATTGACATGGCGGATAAAAATGAAAAGCGAAAAAAGGCTTACGATAAGGCAGGATATGTGTTAATATAGGATCAGCTTTCCAGCACTGGAGAGAACTGAATGTCTTCCGTGTGAAACAGAGCTAAACCTTTCACGGTACAACACACAGTACTACAAAAACACATTTGTATTACCATAGTATTATTGTCAGGCGGAAGAACGTGCCGGAAACCGAAATGCAGTTCACAATGTTTATTGGAGACACAAAAGGGCAAATGTAGAAAACGGCTAACCAGAGCCTAGTTCCAGGCGTAGCAAAACCTGGTGAATGCTATGATAACGTTGTGTACTTAGCTTGAGTAGTCCAGCAAGGTTTGTCAGCCTAAACTGTAGAACGGACAGTGAGGACGGTGGGGAACGAAGGTTATATAGCCTGGAGGCTGATGAGTGCCAGGTGTAGAATGTTAGTAGGTAGAAGAGCTGCTAGGAGTGATAGGTGTGTTAGGTGAAGGTGTGGCTGGTGGATCCCTGACAAAACCCCCTTCCCCAGGGGCGGCTCCTGACGCCCTGACCCTGCGTCTGGGTCGGCCGCGACCCCAGGGCGCAGGACGAAGCGGATGGGCGGCTTGGAACTCCTCCAGGAGTGTTGGATCTAATACGTTCCGTCTCACCACCCATGATCTTTCCTCAGGGCTGTAGCCCTCCCAGTCCACTAGGTATTCCAGGCCTCCGCCCCAACGACGAGAGTCCAGCACCTCTCGCAAGGTGTAAACCGAGGGCTGGTCCAGCACTTCCGGCGGAGGGGGGCCTGCCTCACCGGGATGTTGAGCAGTCGATGGGGTGTACGGCTTGAGGAGCGACACGTGGAAGGTGGGGTGTAATCGGCCCATGGCAGAAATCGGCTCCACTCCAACTGGTCCTGATGGCAATACGTCCTCAAGTATCTCCCCAGCTCCTGTATCTTTCGCTCAGTCTGGCCATCAGTCTGGTCATTTGCGGGTGTTACCCAGACGACAGATTGACCCGGGAGACCGAAGTTGTGGAAGATATGTTGGAAGAGGACTTCTGCGGTTTCTAGAGCCGTGGGGAGGCCTTGAAGAGGGACGAAGCGGCAGGCCTTGGAGAATCAATCTACGACCACCAGGATGCAGGTAAAGCCTTCCGACCATGTTAGATCCGTCACGAAGTCGATGCCGATGTGCGACCACGGCCGTTGGGGATTAGGCAGAGGGATGAGTTTGCCTACAGGTAAGTGCCGGGGAGTCTTGGAGATGGCACAGATGTTATAGCCCTGTACAAATTCCGCCACTGTGTTATTCATCCCCGGCCACCAGTATCACCTTTGAGCCAGATGTAGCGTCTACCTCCTACCCGGATGTCCAGAGCCAGGGACTTCGTGTATTACCCGTAGTAAGGCCTGTCGACACTCCTGTGGAATGAAGATACGGTCTGCCGGACAGCCTGGGGGCGCTGGTTCTCTCCGCATGGCTGCGCGGATGTCCTCGTTTAACTCCCAGATGATGGGGCTCAGTATGAGTGTAGGAGGCAAGATGGGTTCTTGCTCGGCGGATTCCTCAGGCCCATACACCCGAGAGAGAGCATCGGCCTTTCCGTTTCTTGACTTTGGCCAGTAGGTGATGTTGAAACTGAACCAGGTGAAGAAGAGAGCCCATCGTGCCTGACGGGGTTCAGTTGCTTGGCCTCATGGAGGTACTGGAGGTTCTTGTGATCCGTGATGACCGTAAACGGATGTATGGCCCCCTCAAGCCAGTGTCTCCACTCCTCCAGGGCCAACTTGATGGCTAGGAGCTCCCTGTTGCCGATGTCGTAGTTCTGTTCGGCCGAGGACAACTTCTTTGAGAAGTAGGTGCAGGGGTGGAGTCTAGGTGGGTTCCCCGACTGCTGGTAGAGGGTGGCCCCTACGCCTGTGGATGATGCGTCCACCTCCACCACAAATGGGAACTGGGGTTCTGGATGGTGGAGAAGCGGAGCGGCACAGAACCTTTTACGCAACTTCTCAAAGGCCTCCTGCGCCTCTGGGGTCCAGGAGAGGGTCTTGGCTTTCCTTCGAAGGAGGGACGTGAGTGGAGCGGTAACCTGGCTGAAACCCCAATGAACCGGCGGTAGAAGTTGGCGAATCCCAGAAATCTTTGGAGTTCCTTGATCGAGGTGGGAACCGGCCAGATCCACACTGCCGTCACCTTCCTCTCGTCCATCCTAATACCTGCTGCACTGATGTTGTAGCCCAGAAACTGTACTTCCGAGCGGTGGGATTTGCACTTGGGGAGATTGAGGTACAGCCGGTGTTCCCGCAGCAGGTTAAGGATTTTGGTCACATGGTCGTGATGGTCTTGCTGATTCCTTGAATAGATCAGGATGTCGTCGATGTAGACAAACACAATCCTGTGGAGGAAGGGACGGAAAATCTCATTCATGAAGTTCTGAAATACCGCCGGAGAAATAGAAAGCCCAAACAGCATGACCCGGTACTCATAGTGGCCAGAGGGGGTGATAAATGCTGTCTTCCATTCGTCCCCCTTACGTATACGCACCAAGTTGTACGCACTCCGGAGATCCAACTTGGTGAAAATGCGGGCCTCACGCAGCTCCTCTAGGGACCAGCAGAAGCGGGTACGGAAGTGGGGATATCTGTGCGTTTAGGCCCCTGTAGTCGATGCATGGCTGCAGTCCACCATCCTTCTTCTCTACGAAAAAGAAGCTCGAAGTGGCCAGGGAGGAGGCCCCCGTTGGAGGGCCTGTTGGATATAACCCTCCATGGCTCGATGTTCCGGGGCTGACAGTGGATAGACTCGACCCAGGATCATGTCCACTGTAGAATCCTCCAGTACGAGAAGCTGTATCTCCTCTTGGTGGAGCACCCCGACCTGGAGGACGATGAGTGGAGTACAGTACTTGATCTTGCCTTTACCTAAGGGTCGTCCCTGGATGGTCTGGACAGCCAACTTCCGTGTTCCCTTCTCCCGGCGTAGCTGGAGGTGTTTTAAACACGCCTGGGAGATGAAGTTCCCCGTGGAGCCAGAGTCGACTAGGGCGGTGGCGAACAGAGAGAGAGCAGGAGTCACTAAGGTGATGGTGAGTGTGGACAGGTGAATAACATCAGAGGAAAGCTGAACCGTACTCACCGTCCGACGAGGAGGTTGAGCCACAGTAGAGACATGCTCTGTTCGCCCAGGCACTCCCTTTCCTGCTGAGACAGCCGCTGTGATCCGAGCTGCATGGGTTCAGGTTCAGGAGCTGATGACACCGTCAAGGCTTGGGCTGGTTCGACTTCTGGGATCCTGCAGGCCGCAAGGTGTTGGGAGACATGGATGGATCTCTGGATGAAAGCCTCCAGGCCCAGAGTGTACCCATTGCCAGCCGGAGCTCCTGATTCAATCCCATGTGGTATGTTCCCAGCAGTGCTGTCTCATTCCAGCCACTGGTGGCCGCCAGAGTGCGGAAACGGAGGCTGTAATCCGAGACGCTGTCTGTTCCCTGGCAGAGGTTGAGAAGCTGATCGGCAGTTGAGGTGTCCCCGGGGGGCGGTGCTGAATACCTCGGTGAAGTGTTCTGTGAAGGTGGTGTATGACGTCACGGCTGGGCTTACCGTGCTCCAGAGCGCTCTCGCCCATGCTAGTGCTCTTCTGGTGAGAAATGAGATCAAGACCTTTGCCTGCTCGCTGGTAAATCGGTTAGGTTGCATCTCTATGTAGGGGGATACATTCAGCTGCGTTTCCGTAAAAAGTAGCCGGGAGAGCCATCGGGCTGCCGGATGGTGGTGAAGATGGGCTAGCGGCAGCCGGCACAAACGCCTCTTGGAGCACGGTGTTGAGCTCCCTCAAGAACTCTGACGAGGCAGCGGGTTGTGAATCCATAAAGGCTTTAAAAAACCTGGATATTAAGAAGTCTGGGGGGCATGGTGGCTTAGTGGTTAGCACGTTCGCCTCACACCTCCAGGGTCGGGGTTCGATTCCCGCCTCCGCCTTGTGTGTGTGGACTCCGGATTCCTCCCCCGGTCCAAAGACATGCATGGTAGGTTGATTGGCATCCCTGGAAAATTGTCCCTAGTGTGTGATTGCGTGAGTGAATGAGTGTGTGTGTGCCCTGCGATGGGTTGGCACGCCGTCCAGGGTGTATCCTGCCTTGATGCCCAATGACGCCTGAGATAGGCACAGGCTCCCCGTGACCCTTCGGATAAGCGGTAGAAGATGAATGAATGAATGAATGAATTAAGAAGTCTGCAGGACCTGATGAAATTGAGCCATATTTTTTAAAATTAGCTGCTGAGATTATTGCTGGCCTACTATCTTATATTTTTAATTTATCATTGGATCAGAATGTTATTCCTGATGTCTGGAAATCTGCTTTGGTTGTTCCCCTGCTGAAAGGTGGAGATCCAAGCATCATAAATAATTATAGACCGATTTCCAAGTTATCAGTGATAGTCAAAATTTTAGAATCTATTGTCAGTGAACAGCTAAAGGAATTTTTATCTAGCAATAGTATTTTGTTCAGGTATCAGTCTGGTTTCAGAAAGAATCATAGTATGGTAACTGCCACTATGGAAGTTCTAAATGATATTACTTGTGCCCTAGCGAAGATCATGTGCTGCAGTGTTTATTGATTTGGCTAAAGTTTTTGACACTGTCAATCGTGGTATTCTTCTATCACGTCTACATAGTATCGGTCTTTCTGAAACCGCATTAGGTTGGATTAGGAACTACTTAAAGAACAGGTTCAAAGGGTGCAAATTGAGGGGTTTCTCTCTGACAAGCTTAGTATTGAATCTGGTGTGCCACAGGGGTCCATGTTGGGTCCCCTGCTATTTACATTATATATAAACGATCTTGGAGAGAATTTATTAGATGCAAGCATTAATTTATATGCTGATGACACCATCATTCATTGCTTTGCACCCTCCATTAATAGCTGCATCTTAAAGTTGCAGGAAGCATTTGCAATAGTTCAGCATAACCTTATCTCTTTAAAATTAGTTCTGAATGATAAGAAAACAAAATATATGATCTGGAAATATGATTTGGAAATATAAGTGTGTATCTTCTCTTCCGTCGCTTTACACTCTACAGGGTAATTCTATAGAGCTAGTTTCCTCCTATAAATATCTAGGTTTTGTGTTGGAAGAGGACTTATCATTTAAGTTACACGTTAAACATTTGTTGCCTAAGCTAAGGTTACAACTGGGGTTTTACTTTCGAAATAGTGCTTGTTTTTCACAGTCAGCAAAGAAAAAGTTGGTGGAAGCTACCTTCTTTCCTGTCTTAGATTATGGAGATGGCTCTTTTACAATCATTGGACTCTATCACTCTGATTTAAGATTTATAACTCGTACCAATCATTATACACATCACTGTGCACTGTATGAAATGGTAGGTTGGCCTTCGCTTCACTTAAGAAGATACAAACATTGGCTTATATTAGTGTACAAGGCCATAGTTGGCCAGCTTCCTCTTTACATGAATAGTCTACTAACTGTCAGTAGTCAAGGGCATAATCTGTGTTCAAGTAGATATATTCTTTTAAATGTTCCCTTAATGAAGACAGAGTTTGGAAAAACTGCTTTTACTTACAGTATAGTGCATCAACTGCTTGGAATGAGATTCAAAGATAATTGAAATTGAGTGTACTTATCTCAATGAATGAGTTTAAGCTGTATCTCAACCGAACATTCCAAACTGTCTGCACTTGTTCTTAATTTTGTTTTGATCTTGTTTTATTGATGGAAATGTGTGTGTTATGATTATTGTTCTATGTACTTAATTTGTTTTTATGTTGTCTATTGTGTGCTGCTACCTTGGCCAGGGCTCACTTGTAAATGAGATATTTATCTCAATGTGATTTTATCCCTGGTTAAATAAAGGTATAATAAAAAAAATGACAAGGTAATGCTAGTAGGTAGGAGAGCTGCTAGGAGTGATAGGTGTGTTAGGTGAAGGTGTGGCTGGTGGATCCCTGACAATTATTCATTGTGTTCATTTACTGATAAAAATATCCCCCCGGCCAGCTGCCCCAGCAAGTCCGCCATAATAGTTGCTTGGGTTACGTATGTATGTGTGGGGCGGAGCTATCAAAACAGGGGTGACACCCATTTGGGTTAGGGGTCAACATTGGCTTTCAAACATTGTGCACCCTGCCTTTAATATAATTAAAGCAGCAGTTTTATGAGATATTGTCATGAATTGTGCAAAACAGCAATTGACTGAAATATTTAAGACAGAAGAATATTGTCAATTTTTCAAATGTTAAAAAATAATCACACAAAGTGGGAAATTGTAAGAATTCAAAGCCGTTTTGTCAAAACCTTACCCACTGTGTGCAAAATAACATGAACTGTCACAATCATGAGGTTACATCTGAGGCCTTAACAGCATGTTCAACGTTCCACTATGCTTGTTTAACTCAAATCAGAATACTTTCCTATGTGTGTTATGAGTAGTCAGTAGCTCATTGCTCATAGCTCATCAGGTTACAACACTAACCTATTTGTAATACATTATAAAATTATGAATCAGTATTAATCACGATCCTGACTATATACTGTATAGTTAAGGAGCAGTTTCTGACAGTAAATGTGCTGTATACTGAACAGTTCATTCTGCATCTATTTCCATTTTATGTATTTATCAATATTTGACTCGTTTCAAGTAAGCATAAATGGCAAAGAGCTAAGCGTTCTGGCATCTCTGTCCTTCTCCCTGAACTCCTTCTGTACTAATGAGCAGACTGGTGTCAATGTGCAGTGGCCATAAAACTCACCGTGTCCTTTGCAGTAAGTGTGCTATTGATTGCTCCAGCCTAAGAAAATGCTCACAAGAAATCCAGTCCATTAAAGGTAGAGCAGCATCACGACTCTTTAATAAGGATCAGTGATGGAGAACGGCTGGTCCACTTCGCTAATAAATACTGTGTCACCTGGCTGGAATTTGCACTGCTTTATTTGCAGTAAAAATAAATAACCTAGAGTTTTGGTCCATGTCTTTAAAGAGGTGATCAACCTCGCATGGTTGAGGAAACATCACCTTGGAGTTGCCTGTGTACTAAATGAGGATGGTTATTTAAGGAAAGAAAACATGACTGCATTGCTGGAGGTTTAGGACAAAAGACAGTGATGTAAGGCTACAATCAGAGAAATAGCTGCATATTGTCGAATGTGATTGGTCAGAAGTTTTATACTGTATTATTGCATTTGTTCTGATATGTTCTACACCTTTAAGATGGATGGTCCTCATAAATGGATTTAGAAAAATAATTGATATGGTATACCTTTCTAGAAGATGTTTATTTAACATTTTAGAAAAAGTCTGTAGATGTCGAGATGTTTGTAACTGGGGGTGTCTCAATCAGCTCTCCAGTTCCTTGGTGGTGAATTAGAATATGGTGTACACAAGTACACTGAAGCACTGGTAAAGGCCCTGGATCACCACACACTGGGCCACTGATGACTCCAGCTACATGGACTGATATCTTTGACAATGTTTTTATGTTGTTTAAATAATGTAGCTTGTGAAAATTAATTTCTGTTAAGGAGGAGTGTAGCTAGTGATATTCAGTCCATAAAATGGCCGACTCCCTAATGAGCATCCTGAATACTGAACTAGGGATCTGTCCAAGACTTACCCACAGTCAAAAGTAAAGCTACTGTATATGTTTAGATTTTCTGATAGAGGACAGAAGCTATTGAGCTTTGAGTTAACAGAGAGAAGTGTCGAAGTCTTGGCGGATCAAGGTCAAACTGTCAGGATGATACAATAGCTCCCTTGAACATCTCATTAATGGAGTATGGAGTAGTTGCAAAGCTAAATCCAAGAATGTAGTGGACACATTGAAAACATGGACTACAGAAAGAGAAAAAAGCTTTGAATAACAAAGAATAAAAACATTTAAAAATCGTTCGTTAGGGATTAAAGTGTCCAACAATAATACCAACAAATGTTGACTTCCCGGGCTTCATGAGGGAAACAGCATATAAATCATACAGAATGATGGTTTTTGAAATATATAATCCATTTGTCTCAATTAAGAAGTAGTTGTTTGTTTTTTTAGTAAAGCGGTAATGTGAAGAGATATTACCCAGCATCAGCGTTGCTATGCAACCTTTAAAGCAACTGTGTTCACGAAGGTGAATGTAGTTCCTGCATTTTCCAAAAATAAATCTCGCAATGTTTTCGACTACGTTATATACCTTACAGTGTTTAGCGAAATTAGTATAAGTGCACGTTCCAGATCATCATGTTTTTGCCACCATAATTAGGATTTTGTTTTGGGGTACAGTAAATAAAAAGCTTCCGCTTCTACACGACGAATCTGCTGATCACTGGGAATCAGAATGTTGGCATACGTGAGGTACCTGGATGATGGCTGCACAGCAGATATTTGACCTACTGTAGCGAAATTAAGGACTTTAAGAAATTAAGAACTATGTTTGACCAAACTCAGGTTTATTGGGTAGGCAAGCAAGACTTCTTCAGGGCACAAATACTGAAGCTTAAACGTATGTAACTTAAGCAGTAGCTGTTTTATCGTAACTCGTTCACTGCACAATATAAACAAATGAGTGATATATAGTTTTGTTTCTTATTTTGTTTCTATAATTTTTCAGAGAATAAAGAAGACATAGAGCAGGAGTTGTCTAAAGGCAAACGACTCTGGGTAGCACCTCTTAAAAAAACATGGTCATCACCACCACATACTACTTGTTCCTCACTAAAAGAGTGTTGTAAAGTTTATTTTGTGTAACGTTATTTGTGCACATGTGTATATTACAGTGTGATGGCAAATGTCATTGTCCAATAAATATTTTAAACAAACATACAAACATACTGTATGTTGACCAGCACACCGGCATCCCAGGCTGGTCGGGCAGAACACCGGCATCCCAGGCTGGTTGGCCAGCACACCAGCATCCCAGGTTGGTCGGCCAGCACACCAACATCCCAGGCTGGTTGGCCAGCACACCAGCATCCCAGGCTGGTCAGCCCGCACACCAGCATCCCAGGCTGGTCAGCCCGCACACCAGCATCCCAGGCTGGTTGGCCAGCACACCAGCATCCCAGGCTGGTCGGCCAGCACACCAGCATCCCAGGCTGGTCGGCCAGCACACCAGCAACCAGCACCTAATGCTGGACCAGCATACCACCATCCCAAGCTAGTCGGCCAGCACACCAGCATACCAAGCTGGTCGGCCCGCACACCAGCATCCCAGGCTTGTCGGCCAGCACACCAGCAACCAGCACCTAATGCTGGACCAGCATACCACCATCCCAAGCTGGTCGCAGCATGCAAAACATACCTTATGCTGGACCAGCAATACTGTTTTTTTTAGCAGGGCACAGACTCATTGTTCCACCGTGGCCTTACAGCAAGGCCTAAATGGCCTCCCATTGGTTTGATTCCCTCCTCTGCCATATGTGTGTGGCAAGCTCTCCCCATGCCACAGCGTTTCTCTCAGGGCTTGTCGTCTTCCTACCTCAGACAAGACATATTGTAGGCTGACTTGCATCTGAATTGTTTGAATTGGTTTGTGTGTGTGTGTTTGTGACCTTTGATAGATATGCATCCTGTCCAGGGTACCCTGCCTTGTGCCCTGAGTTTTCTGGGATAGGCTCCAGGTTCATATACTTTGCAAGGTATATGCTGAGTTTTCTCTTGGACTGAGTATATTTTTTGCTTCTAAACTCAATTGTTTCTAGCTAGTACCCTGATCGACCTGTGCCAGTTGTGGACCCAGCTTTCTGTTTAACATTTATTGGAATATTTGCTTTTCCCAGCTTGCTAACTGTTCCATTTTTCGGTCTGTTTATATTTATTTGAACATCCTGAATTTGCTTGCAGTTTCCAAGTGTCTGTGTTTTTGACTTTAGTACCTTTCCTTGAGAAATGAAAGATAAGTGTGTGTAGTATAATTGAATATAAGTGTTGAATATAATTAATTTCAGGCAATTTTCTATTCCTGAGTTGACATGCAGCACATTTCATGTAATCATGAATCATTGTTTTAAGCATTTAGCACATCAGTAATAGCAGATCAGTCTTGTGTGTTCTGTTAGTGTTTTAATGTTAATCGGAAAAATGCTGATTCATTGCTTAATTGTCAGGCCCCCGGATACGGTGGGAAGGAGACAGACCCGTAGGCAGGATAGCTTCAAATGAAAGGGGTTTAATACACAAGGGGAAACAAACAGACATCCACACGACACGGGGAACTAACGTTATTTAACATAAATACACTAATGAATCCGCGCTGCCATTGGCAACGCGGCTCACATATATACATACACAGACAATCACAGGATGGGAAACAGGTGAGGAGACAGGGAGGAGCAGACAAAGGCGGGGCAGACACGTGACAATAATAAAAACATTAGCACGTGTCCTAAGGTCCGCGCAGATCCCTGACATTAATATCATAATAACATAAGAAAAATATGCTAATACAAACAGCTATATGCTCTTATTTGATGATTATATCCCATCCAAATGAGGGATAAAAAAAAAATCCAGTCTGTGTCTCCATGTACTGTATATTAAAGAGTTATATAGAAATAGAAATGTCACAGCAGATGATAAAGGATAGGTTACCATGTAAATATTAACCTCAGTTCTGCTATTTTAACCAATTGGTATTTCAAGTTTATGTGCTACATTAATTTGCCAAAGCTTACACCAAGACATTTATGTTACAGCAGCTAGAATCATCATTCCCTTCTTATCAGCTTCTCTTTTTTCACTCAGTTAATAAGACAAAAAAAAAAAAATCATGTCACCAAGAAACCGTAAAGTACACACTCCTGGTCTAACTGTAGGATCCCATCCTCTCACAGAACAAATCGATAATGTATTGTGGTTACAGCTGTTCTAATATAAACCTATATGTTGTAATTAACAAATAGTGTTGGATTCACTGTCAAAACATTTTAACTTTTTAGAGTGTTCTGGAAATTTTTTTTAACAGACACTGCAGGTATACAGTTAGAAGTGAGGGGCTTTGGGTGTGTACTCCTTGAACCGAAAAGGAAGGATCGATAAGAAACGTAAATTTAAGGGAAAAACATTTTACTCACTGCTGTAGAACTCCATCCAAGGCCTCTTTCTCATCTACCTCTTCATCTGTCATCACCTTGAATCTGCAGGTCAGATGATGATACAGAAAGAGGAACGGGGAAAATATTACCAAGGCAGGATGAGTAAAACAGCACATCAGATCATGACTGGAAGTTTGCAAAACATTGAGAAAGAGAAAGTGTTCAGGTACAAATCTGAAGGAAATATGCTGTCAATAAACTCTGCAACCTCACAGATAAGAACGGAATGATTTCACATGCCCTTAAGCATTAACTAGAGAATATCAGATATCCCAGTGTCCAGATGCTCACTGCTGTAAAAAAAAATGCACAAAAGTCTAGAAGAACCCATATACAGTACAAGTTAAATCAAGTAAATGCCAACTTTATATCCAAGCCACAGTTGACATTTCTCCAAGTAATAAGAAGAGAGGAATGACTGCTTTAACTACATTGATGTGTTTGCTATTCCTGTCAAGACTGAGGATAAATTGCATACTCAGCGCCATCACAGAGTTAATGGACATCTAATCAATCAAACCTCAATGACACCAGTTAACATGAGTGGCAGCTGTAATGGATTTGGTCTGCTGAAATCTAAAGTATGCTGGAATTATGGACATTTCATAAATGTATGAAGATCTGATTGAAGATCATTCTCATGGTATTTGCTTAAGAGATGGTTCAATAGAACTTGTTGTTTTCAAAAAGAAATACAGAAGTCTTGGTATCACGTTACAGTGGGGTAAAATGTGTTTGCCTCTTCCTGATTTTTTTTTTTTTTTTGCACGTTTGTGTCAGGGATCAGTGCGGACTTTTGGACACGTGCGATTGTTTGTTTTTGTCACGTGGCTGCCCCGCCTTCGTCTGCTCCTCCATTCATTAGTTACATTTAGTCTTTTGTAGTTAGTTACGTTTAGTCCTTTGTATGGTCTTCATTATTTATTAAACCCCTATCATTAAAGCTATCCTGCGTCCGGGTCTGTCTCCTTCCTTCCGTATCCTTCCGGGGTTGTGACAGAATGAATCCGCCTAACAACTAAGATCATGCAGGATAGCTTCCAGTTCGGACCGGCTTTTTTTTTCCTTCTCCCCCTGGACTGTTCCGTCAGTCCTTCTGGCCCTTTTTCCAGTGACATCGCTCTGCATTTCTCCGGTGAGGGACGCCGCTCCATTTCCGGTTCCTCCGAGGAGGACGTCGCCTCACCACATTCGCGGAGAATGTCACCATCCTAGTTGGGCCCCTTTTTATTTTTTGGTGCCCTGCGGCATTGCCCCGCATTTTTCCGGTGAAGGACGCCGCTCCATTTCTGGTTTCTCCGAGGAGGATGTCGCTTCACTTCTTCCGCGGGGGGGTGCTGCAGGCCCGAGGCGGAAGATCTTTCCTGCCCTCCCGCCCTTTTCCTCAGTTCGTCAAGGCGAGGGTTTGGCTGCGGTGCATTGGGGGATGCTGCTCGGCCCTACAGCTCGGCAGTGGATGTCACTCGGCCCTACAGCTCGGCTGTGGACTTCACCCTGCCCTTCAGCTCAGATGCGGACGTCGCCTCGGCCCTTCAGCTCGGCTGTGGACGTCACTCAGCACTCTATGGCTGCGCCGCCGTGTGCCCTGCTCCCCCCACCTACCTCGTCGTGTGCCTTGGCTCCCCTCGGCTACTTCGCCGTGGTCCTTGCTCCCCCCACTGGCCTCGCCGTCATCCTTGCTCCCCTCACCTGCCAATCGCCGTGTGACACCCCCCCCACCCCTTAAGTTTTAGCGCTTCGGGAGCCGCGCCTTAAGGGGGTTCTGTCAGGGATCAGTGCGGACTTTTGGACACGTGCGATTGTTTGTTTTTGTCACGTGGCTGCCCCGCCTTCGTCTGCTCCTCCCTGTCTCCACACCTGTTCCCCATTGTGTGATTGACCTGTCTTGTGTATAAATGTGAGCCGCGTTGCCGATGGCAGCTGGGATTCATTAGTTACGTTTAGTCCTTTGTAGTTAGTTACGTTTAGTCCTTTGTATGGTCTTCATTATTTATTAAACCCCTATCATTTGAAGCTATCCTGCATACGGGTCTGTCTCCTTACTTCCAGGGTGTGACAGTTTGTCACACGTTATATCAAATATTAAATATTAGTCAAAGATAACACAAGTAAACACAACATGCAGTTTTTAAATTTTTTATTACTAAGGGAAAACAAAATCAAACCTACATGGCCCTGTGTGAAAAAGTGTTTATAACTATAACTAAAATCCTAATAACTGGTGGGGCCACCCTTAGCAGCAAGAACTGCAATCAAGCATTTGCGATAACTTGCATTGAGTCGGTTACAGCCCTGTGGAGGAATTTTGGTCCACTCATGTTTCAAGAATTGTTGTAATTCAGCCACATTGAAGGGTTTTTGAGAATGAACCGCCTTTTTAAAGTCGACGTGAGGAGAGCTCTATGCTGACATCTTCAACATTTCCCTGAGCAGCACTGTTGTTCCTACATGCCTCAAGACAACCACCTTTGTTCCCATCCCAAAGAAATCTACAGTGTCCTGCCTCAATGACTATCGTACCGTCGCACTCACACCCATCGTTATGAAGTGCTTCTAGAAGCTCGTTATGAGACACATCAAGACCCAGTTACCACCCTCACTGGCCCCCTACAGTTCGCGTATCGTCCAAACCACTCCACGGACGATGCCATTGCCACAGCCCTTCATTTAGCCCTCACCCACCTGGAAAATAAAGACACTTATGTACGAATGCTGTTCATAGACTTTGGTTCAGCATTCAATACAATCATCCCGCAGCACCTGATTGGAATGTTGAGCCTGCTGGGACTGAACACCTCCCTCTGACCTCAGTCAGGCCAGATCGGGAACATCATCTCCAGCACCACCACTCTGAGCACTGGAGCCCCTCAGGGCTGCGTGCTCAGTCCACTGCTGTTCACCTTGCTGACTCACGACTGTGCAGCAATGCACAGATCAAACCATATTATCAAGTTCACCGATGACACGACCTAGTGGGTCTCATCAGCAAGAACCATGAGTCAGCATACAGAGAGGATGTGCAACAGCTAACTGCCTGGTGTAGAGCCAACAACCTGTCTCTGAATGTCGATAAAACTAAAGAGCTGGTTGTTGACTTCAGGAGAGCACTGAGCAACCACTCTCTGCTGAAAATCGACAGATCATCTGTGGAGAACTTCACCTGGACACTAAACACCAGCTCCATCACCAAGAAAGCCCAGCAGCATCTCTACTTCTTACAAAGGCTAAGAAAGGCACATCTCCACCCACCCATTCTGACTAATTTTTACAGAGGGACCATTGAGAGCATTCTGAGCAGTTGCATCACTGTCTGGTTTAGGAACCGCACCATCTTCGATCGCAAAACCCTGCAGCAGATAGTGAGGACAGCTGAGAAGATCATTGGAGTCTCTCTTCCCTCTATCATGGAAACTTACACCACACGGGTCATCCACAAGGTCAACAGCATTGTGGATGACCCCACACAGCCCTCACACACACTCTTCACCCTCCTGCCATCTGAAAAAAGGTAGCGAAGCATTCGGGCCCTCACGACCAGACTGTATAACAGTTTCTTCCCACAAGCCATCAGACTCCTTAATAACTGAACTGAACTGAACTGTACTGAGCACAACACACACAACCACATCAACTGTATGGACTACACAGATATTTGGCAGATGCCCTTATCCAGAGTGACTTCCCTTTTTATCTAATTTTATACGACCAAGCAATTGAGGCTTGAAGGCCTTGTTTAGGGGTCCAGCATTAGCAGCATGGTGGACCTGAGATTAAAACTTTCAACCTTCCGATTGGTAGTCAAACATTTTCTCAGCTGTCCTGCTGTGACACCAGCATCACAGATACACAGTCCCTAGTTCCATTCTGAGTTTAGAGTGTTTAGGTTTCCTCTGGAGTTTTCTGGATTTCTCCAACTTCCTCAAAACAGGCTGTTAGGTGATTTGGCAATGCTAAATTGTTCATAGGTGTGAATAAGTGTGTAAATGCCAGGCATTGTGGATTGGCATACCATCCACGTTGTATGTCACAGTTCACAGGGTTCTACAGAGATCCTGACCTGGAGTAAAGGGTTGCTAAATATGTGAATGAACATGTGAATGAACTGCCCAGCTTGTTTTCAACCTGCCAAAGTTCTCGCATACCACCCCGCTGCTGCGATCCCTCCACTGGCTTCCGGTAGCTGCACGCATCAGATTCAAAACACTGATGCTGGCCTACAAAGCCAAAAATGGACCAGCTCCCTCTTACCTCAAAGCCCTCATCATTGCTCGCACTGCACCCCGCACACTCCGATCTACCAGCACTGCTCGACTGGTTCCACCATCTCTCAGGGTAAGAGGCAAGTATACTACAAGACTCTTCTCTGTACTGGCACCAAGGTGGTGGAATGAACTTCCCCTAGAGGTCCGGACAGCTGAGTCACTGGATATTTTCAAGCGGCGGTTGAAGACCTACTTATTCAGGAAACACTTCAACTAGCACTTCTTTCCTTATCTTTCGCATTTTTAAAAAAAAAAAAAAAAAAACACACCTTTGACACTTTTTAATTGTAACTTTGAACAAATGTTTTAAACTCATGGTATCTTAAGTATGTAACTTAGTGAGCCAGCATTAATGTATTCAATGTTAGGGATTTAAGCACTTATGTACGTTGCTCTGGATAAGGTCGTCTGCCAAATGCTGTAAATGTAAATGTAAATGTAAATGAACATGGTCTGTACTTCCAAGCTCATTAAATGGGCATTATTTATTCTGATCTTTGTGCAAGTTGTCTGGCAGTGAAAAGGGCAAGTAAGGAAACAAACATAGTAGGATAAAAACTTGCCTTTTTGCTTGACATTAGCTGACAATCCAAGAGCAACATGCTTATGGGAGTAAGGCACTCCACTGTGTATCATCATCACATTTGTTGTTACTTGATCAGTCTTCAGCATGTTTGATTATAGCTGTTTGGTCTTACAGACTCTTGAGCACTACCTGCAAAATCTACTTTGAACAAATAAAAATCTCCTGCTCCCAGATTTCACCAAAGCAAATGGGGTTCCAGGGGGGTTTGAATTGAAAATGAATGAGATGACTGTAAAAACAGCCTTGATAGACAAATGAGCAATTAGCCACCAGTCAGGACTTTTGCTTTGTATAAAACTGGACACACTTGATTTATAAACCTCATTTGGATTGATTAATGAGTCGACCATGTTGTTGCAGCAAAAATATATTCAGGGAGTGCCAACAGAATTGGACTAATATGCAGGCTTCATGCAGAACAAAATGAACAGTTTGTCAATAGGACATAGCCATAAATTCATAGTCAGTTGTACATTCAAGACTGGTGCACGGTGATGAAAGTGGTGAGATCACTCAGCTGCTGGAACAACTTGGTAAAGACAACAAATCAATCTTGAACCTGGTGTAGCAGGTGGAAGCCTGCAAAGCTGTTCTGTTCATACTGGAGAAGGTTAGTATGTTGAAGCAACACTGTAAAAGGATACCATAGTATTGAAAACTGGTAAACTGGTTTTGTAAGATACACCATACTGTATACATGACAGGTGGGAGTGACTCTACTACAACAGTGTTTATAGTCTGTCTGGGTCTTGCTGCAGGTGGTAAAGTACTTGATACAGTAAGTAAAATGTGGTAGAGTCACTACACAGATGATCTAGATGGATCGTAGAGGGAACTATTACAGTAAATCAATTCTCAAGTTCTTCTGGCTGGACATTTTATTATGTGGTATGTGTTTCTAAACCAATGGGAGTACTATCCAAATCTAAACCCAACTTAGCACCTAGATTTATGGCTGATGTCCTAGATACAACTTTTTACAACCACCATCTAAACATCAACCGAGGGAATATATTTTGGAAGAAAGGTTTTCTTCACTCCAGTCCAACTACAGAGACTTCTAAATTCAATGCCAAGATGCATTAAAAGTGTTCTAGTGGCTTATAGATCCAGCACCTTCCTATGCTATGTTGGTTATTCCCTTGTTACCTAGCTTACATTTAGTAATGTATGCTTCTTTGCCACTTCTACTGCAGAAAGGTCTGAGAATCATCTAAAAAAAGCCTGACATAACTACAGTTTTTTTTTTTCATTTTTTTCCTCATTATTCTATAGCCCTAAACTTTTAAGAACCAATTTCCAAGTCCAATAGGTTCTGTGTGGGTATTTTCTTTCCAAAATCTACCTGACATTTGCTAAATTTTGACGGGGCATCTCAAGCTCCTGCCAGTGTGTCTGTTGCTTTAGCACAAATAAGCTTCAGTCAGGTAAAGTAATGTAAGAATGGTGGCTGCACTATTACAATGAAAAAGGTTGCATCAGATAATGAATTGAGTGAGTCCCCCTGGTTCTCCTGAGAATATACTGCCTTTGGCAAACAGTCCGTCATCAAAATGGACCAAAAAAAAGGAAAGAGAAAGAAATCCTGCAGTTTTAAAAGAAAGTTGTATGTACTGGAATGTTCTAAAAATGTAAATAATTCACTTATCTTAATAGTTTTTGGGGTAGGAAAAAATATGAATAGACTTTCATTTATTCAATCAATTATTGTTTTGTTTCGACTAAGTGCACTGCAGGATTCTAAATTAACAGCAGAAAGATTTTGAACTTGATGCTTGACCTGTAGAGCTAAGTGTTTTCTCTCGTATCTCATCTGCTTTCACACTAGTCCCAAATCTCCTTTCCTACACTTTTTTTTATTGTTGTTATTGTTTTTTGGTTCTTTTCAACACTTGAATATTTGTTTATTAATCACCAAATATTTTTTACTAGGAAAAAAAAATCCAAAAAACCTAATATTGGTCATGTGCTTGAGTCGAGCTAAATAAATACTGTAAATAAATAAATAAATAAATAAATAAATAAATAAATAAGTCATTTGGGTGCATGTGTTCAAAAAAATAGTATGCTTTCAGAAAAAAGGAATCTTTGTACCCTTAAGAAAAAATGGAGAGAACACATACATTTTGAAAGAGAATGAAAAAAAATAATAATTTGGAAAATAAAATATTTAACAAACAATATTTTTCAAGTTTCTCGAGGAAATGCAGATGCATTGAAATATAATTTTTTTTTCCCCATCTCATATTTTTTCCATCTCTATGTTGCCTTAGGGGCTCTGAGGAAAAATTACATTACCACTAAATTATAAAAAAACTATAATATTTCTATATGAAATGCTGATTGTTACTGATTATCAATATCAACATCACATCAGCTCCTCTCTCATCACCTGAAATCAGATTCAATCGCGCAGTTTGACTGATGGAACCTCATCGTCATCACATCAGACGATTGATCAGTTTAGTTCTATTAGCTACATTTCATGTTATAAAGATATTTTATCATGTCATTTGGATATACTGGGCTGTCATGTGAGTGCTCTACTGCTTTACTGATGATGTCACAGTACATTGTGGGGCATTTTGACAGCCACTATCTAATCGCAACTTGAATTAATTAGTTTCTATTTTACTTCACTATGGTGTGTATCATGGATTATATGCAAAAACCGAAGTTTAAGTGAGAAAATCACACCTAGCTACTGAGGTTTTAGACACCACTTGTCAGACTGATTGCTTTGTACCACAGTATTTGTTGTTGGCTCCTAACCTAACCTAGCATAGTCTTAGCAGGAAGACACTAAGAACGACTATAAAAAAATTAGATAGATGAAATTTGTATAAATATTTTGGCCAATTTTTTGGCTTGTTTATATGTGCATATTTTAGTGACTGTGTTTAATGTATATTAAGTAAACCTCTTTTACATATATATTTTCAATGTTGTTTTGCAAGATAATAATCTCTAATAATTCATTTCGTTTTCTAATGGTGTCTTGCTCTGTTTAATCTTTTTTTTTCCCAAGTGGTTTGGCCAGAAAACATCTGGAGGCAACATGAACATGTGCCAGAAGCCTGTTCATGGACTCAATCAACCCAGAGCTGATCCACATTACATTATCCCAAATTGCAGATGACAGTTTGTGTGGCTGAGTCTTTAAATGTCTGAACTTCTGCCTTTTACACATCCATCACAGGCATCCCTCAAGGCTTTATGCTTTCCCCCAGCTGTTGTCATTGTACACTAATTACTGCTGTTATACCAGCCAAGCCAAGCTGCTAAAGATAATAGAGAGCTTCGTAAGTGATCGATCAATCTCCAGGAGGCTTGTGGCTCATCTTATATCAATGGATATTTGCATCCATTATCCACAACCTGCTCAAATGATCAATTGTTAATGAATAGAAACACCACTTTTACAGTACTGGAACATCATCAGTGATGGAATGGTCTTAAAATCCCAAAAATATACACATAAATATCAAAACCGGAGACACCTTACAAAAGAAAATCACCATAATAATAATAATCAAATACAGTATGATATTTATTTGGAGTGTCATACAAATGTGTTACCATAAAGAACATGTTGAAATTAAAGAAATTCAACAGCATTGTTGTTTTACATTAATACAAAAATATAACTGAACTTGTAGAGTTCAGTTATATTTTTCACACTTTACTTTCTCCTGGAAATCTGCAGCATCTTCTGTTTAAATTAATAAAGTTTCTCCAAACTTGAGTTTTGCATCAGCTCAGTAGGCTCGATAATTTCTTAATCTGTTAATATTGCTGAAGTGCTCGTTACCTCCATGACTGTACATACAGTAGCTGTACGGTTCCAGGTTTTGCAAAACATTAAGAATATGAAGTACATTATCCTGAAAATGTTATTGACTTCCAGTAACTCTACATTCCAGGCTTATAACTGTAATTATCCAGAATAAATATAGGCCTGGTCCTGCTAACAATCACCTTTTCACCGAACTTCCATGACAGAGAAATTTTGAGTAATAACACATTACCTCATGCAGTTTAATCCTTGGGGCAATGTGTGCCTCAAAGGAACCGTTTTGACTTTATACTTGCTGTTATAGCTTTGCAATTGCCGCAATTATCAAATAATTTATTAAATTATTAGCTGTTACAGCCAGGGTCTTATTATATGAATTATTCATTAACTGTAGGCTAAGATTTTGTAGGCTAAAATTACATACAGTAGTGTTCTACTGCTAGTTTATTCTTTACCAGTCAGTTAAATGCCACTATGCAACACTTACACTACACACTACAAACTCATATTATTTCTTATAACTCTAGTTAGGTACATTCTGCTCATTGCTTCACATACGCACAGTCTCATATGATTAAATTGTCAATTAAATATTTAATGATATCAATTAATTCTAACATCAAGTAAACCATAGTGTTGTTGTCTTGCCATCCACATAGACAAAATGAATAGACTGGTCAAAAATATTTCTTCCAAGTCTAAAAGTGTATGTAAACATAACTATTGTACACATTTTGTATGTATTGTATTGTACATGTTTACATACAGGTAAGTACACAGATTTTACATTTACATTTACAGAATTTAGCAGATGCCCTTATCCAGAGCGACTTACATTTTATCTATTTTTTTTATACAACTGAGCAGTTGAGGGTTAAGGGCCTTGCTCAGGGGCCCAGCAGTGGCAGCTTGGTGGACGGAAGGAATCACAACCTTCCGATTGGTAGCCCAACACCTTAACCACTAGGCTACTACATCCCCCAGATCAGTACTAAAGTGGTAATTTATTGTCTACATACAGTACACTACTGTAGGTGTGACCCATGGGATTGCTGTGGATGGGGCCACCTGGACTTCGACAGGAAGGAATTACTGTAGTGTTAAGTCTGCAATGAACTCAGAAATGACTCTGACTTGTTAGTTCCTCAGGAGCTCTCGGTTGCTTAATTCCACTCAACTACAAACTGCTGTAGAAATGACATTATTTACATTGACATTATTTCCTGTCCAGTGTCACCCAAATGAAAATGAGGTTCCCTTCTGAGTCTGGTTCCTCTCAAGGTTTCTTCCTCATATCATCTCAGGGAGTTTTTCTTCACCATTGTTGTCTCCGGCTTGCTCATTACGGATACATGTTAGAGATAAATAGTAACTTAATTTTAAACGTTTTTAAACTTTCACATTTTTACTCTGCTTCTATACTTTTGTAAAGCTGCTTTGAGACAATGTGAATTGTTAAAAGTTCTATAGAAATGAATTATGGTAACAGAAGGAAAGGTATTAAAATTGTAAAGAAGTCATTTAGTTACAAAATATAACTATAAGGGGTTTTGGTTGTCATTTATTAAATTATGTCTCAGTTTCTCAAAGTAATCATAGAATCTTTAGTCCCCAAAGTTTCGAGGACACAGTGACTGAATCATGCTGACATCATGATGACATCAGTAGATTGTAGTGCACTTGTTAGTTAGCCTTCATTTTGTCTTTTGTTTCAGTGTCCCCCCTGTGGTGTGTAAAAAAATACAGATTGTATGCACCCAGATTCCACTCCAAGATACACATTGGAAAGAGCTCATTCCTGAAAAGGCTTAAGTATCATAAGGTAATACGTTTGGAACTACAGTAAATGAATAAACTTGATTAAATTGTTAGTATGGGAGCGGCAGGAGGACATCAAGGACCACCACTAACAAAGGGTCTAAGTGACTGCGATTACCATTTAAAGTGACCATTTGGTTGATAACAATTGTAACAATAAAAAATTAAAAGACATCCGGCTAGACAACAAGGTGTATCCCAGAGACACTCAGTTCTTACGCACAATAAAGCAGAACCTTATTCAAACTACAAAGGGGGAAAACAGTATAAAATGCTTGAGCATGATTTGTCCGGGTTCTTCTCGACTAAACTTCATTAAGATCTTCACCCACATCATTTTATTTTCTTACTTTTTTGTTTTCTTACACATCATTGGTTTTTATTTCCTTAATGTGTGCACCTGTTCTGTGTTAAATAGTCCTTACTTACTTTGTCTGTGACTTAAAATAACAGTATGTGAATAATCATGCACTAACACCTCAATGAACTTGTGAAGGTATGTACTACCCATGAACCTATGTAATTTAGTTGAGATGTTAATTAATGCATTAAATAAGTAACTCTCATGAACTTAAAGTGATGTGGGATTTTTTTAGGCCTAAATGAATTTGTGTAATTGTTAAAGAAGGGGTGACATCATGGGTAGTTTTGAATACCATTTCTGTTATTAGTTAGTAAGAAAGACAAATTATTTAGATGAATCTGTAAGCATGAATAGGCTTTGTGTAGCTTATGATCTAACAATAGCATCCTCAGATTGCCAAGTCTTAGAGAGATAGAGTCTGCACAGAAGAAGTACCTCGTCTATAGTTGAAGTTGGAGTCAAGGACAGGTAGATTTTTCAGTGCAGTGTTGTTCCTATGGGACATCTGCAGCTGAAGTCTGAGAGAATCCACTCATTGTTAAGGCACATTGAGGTTTGGAGAACATCAAGTTCACCCCAGGTCAAGTTCACCCCAGGTCAAAGCTAAACATATCATTGAAAATGTGTAAATTAGCCATGAGTTTAGAAGAATTATCTTGAAAAAGGGACAGTGACTGACATGCCTATGATGTGTTCTCAATACAAAATTAGAATGTTTTATGTTATAATGGGAAATGTCAAATTTAAGTAGATGTAATTGTGTCTGGGAAATTCTCAGACTTTCCAAGAAAGAAACAGCAGGCGGAGCGTTTCGACTCTCATCATGCAAGTCATCATGTAGGATAAGAAAAAGAGATATAAGGACAGTGGCTGAAAGCAGAGTTCCGTGGATTTCATGGAAAGTTCTATGTGAGCATATCATAACTTGTACTCAGCACTGACTACAATAAACTACATTCATCCAGTCTAAAGAATTGTCTTTTTCTTTGTTTTAGTTCAGCGTGCTTGTTCTTGTCAATGTGGTGATTGGAGTCAGAAAGATTCATTTTCAGATCATCTTTGAGTTATTAATTTTTACCACAGTGTTCATAGTTCATGCATGAATTCATAAGACTCACAATGTAATTAAAGTTAGCTTTTTATTAGTTCATGATTAGTACATACATTAACTCATCATTAGTTAATGTTTAATTAATGAATCAGGTGTTTTTTTGTTCTTTGTTTGTTGTGCAGTCCTATACGTACAGGTGTTGGATAATAAAACTTCAACACAGCCCATTATAGTGTTAAAGGATTCATGCATGGCCTGTGGCCAATCATCACTGATTTTAATAAGGATAAATCACTGATACAGTCGTACAGTATGCAAAAGTTTAGGCACCCCTGACAATTTCCATGATTTTCATTTATAAATATTTGGGTGTTTGGATCAGCAATTTCATTTTGTTCTATCAAATAACTGAAGGACACTTCAGTAATATTTCAGTAGTGAAATGTGGTTTATTGGATTAACAGAAAATGTGCAATATGCATCAAAACTAAATTAGACAGGGGCATAAATTTGGGCACCCCAACAGAAAAATCACATCAATATTTAGTAGAGCCCCCTTTAGCAGAAATAACAGCCTCTAGACGCTTCATGTAGCCTGTAATGAGTGTCTGGATTCTGGATGAATGTATTTTGGACCATTCCTCCTTACAAAACATCTCCAGTTAAGTTTGGTTTGATGGTTGGTGAGCACGGACAGCCTGCTTCAAATCACCCCACAGATGTTCAATGATCTTCAGGTCTGGGGACTGGGATGGCCAGTCCAGAACATTGTACTTGTTCCTCTGCATAAATGCCTGAGTAGATTTTGAGCAGTGTTTTGGGTTGTTGTCTTGTTGAAATATCCAGCCACGGTGTAACTTCAACTTTGTGACTGATTCCTCAACATTATTCTCAAGAATCTGCTGATATTGAGTGGAATCCATGCGACCCTCAACTTTAACCAGCTTCCCAGTACCGGCACTGGCCACACAGCCCTACAGCATGATGGAACCTCCACCAAATATTACTGTGGGTAGCAAGTGTTTTTGTTGGAATGCTGTGTTTATTTGCCGCCATGCATAAAGCCCCTTGTTATGACCAAATAACTCAATCTTTGTTGCATCACACCACAGCACCTTATTCCAAAATGAAGCTGGCTTGTCCAAACGTGCGTTTGTACCTCAAGCGACTCCGTTTGTGGCGTGTGTGCAGAAAAGGCTTCTTTCGCATCACTCTCCCGTACAGCTTCACCTTGTGCAAAGTGCGCTGAATTGTTGAACGATGCACAGTGACACCATCTGCAGCAAGTTGATGTTGTAGGTCTTTGGAGGTGGTCTGTGGGCTGTTTTTGACCGTTCTCACCATCCTTCGCCTTTGCCTCTCCAATATTTTATGTGGCCTGCAATTGTGACAGCTTATATCTCTGCGATAACGTTTTGTAGCCTTCCCCTAAACCATAATGTTGAACAATCTTTGTTTTCAGGTCATTTGAGAGTTGTTTGGGTGGGACCCATTTGGGTAAGGGGCGTGTTTGTTTTGGTGAATTCAAATGTCAACATTGGCTTTCAAACAACGAAGACCCCACCTTTAAGTACCTTATCTCATGATTGGATGCACCTGTCTATGACGTTCAAGGCTTAATGAGCCACCAAACCAATCGTGTGTTCCAATTAATCAGTGCTAAGTAGTTACAGGTATTCAAATCAACAACATGGCAAAGGTGCCCAAATTTATGCACCTGTCTAATTTCGTTTTGATGTATACAGTATTGCACATTTTCTGTTAATCCAATAAACCACATTTCACTACTGAAATATTACTGTGAAATATTATTTGTCCATATATATAGTTGTAGTTACCATATACAGTGCCCTCCACAATTATTGGCACCCCTGTTTAAGATGTGGTCATGGACTTCTAAAAATTCTCCTTTTTTTTAAGCAACATAGAACTCAAATGCAAAAAAAAAGAGAAAAATCCAACCTTTCATTTAAGTACATTACTTTGGTGGTAAAAAAAAAATCACACATTTAGAAAAAGAAAAAAAAAACTTGAAATCATGTGTCCCACAATTATTGGCACCCCTAACAATTCCTCTGAAAAATGTAATTTATTTTTAAATTATTTTTCTGTAGTTGCTAAAGTTGGTCAGGGTATCTAGGAACTTTTAATTAGTAATTTATGACTTCCTGTTTCCCTGGGGTATAAATATGACGTGACACAGAGGCCTAATTCTCTTACCCATTTGTCAACATGGCAAAGACAAGAGAACACACCATTCAAGTAAGGCAGATGTGTGTCGACCTTCATAAGTCAGGCAATGGGTAAAAGAAAATAGCCACTCGCCTTAACATGCCCGTATCTACAGTCAGAGGAATCATTAAGAAGTTTAAAACAACTGGAACAGTGACAAAGAAGGCTGGAAGAGGTCCCAAGTTTATCTTGCCACAACGCACAGTGAAGGGGATGGTAAGAGAAGTAAAAAAAAATTCCTAAGCTCACTGTCACAGAATTGCCTCAAAGAGTGGCACCTTGGGGTCACAAAGTCTCCATAACAACCATCAGACGCTCTCTACATGCCAACAAGCTGTTTGGGAGGCATGCAAGGAAAAAGCCTTTTCTCAATAACATCACAAACGTAAACGTCTGGAGTTTGCTAAGCGGTACTGGGACTTCAACTGGGATCGTGTGCTTTTGTCAGATTGAGCTTTTTGGCAACAAACACTCTAAGTGGGTCTGGCGTAAAACAAAAGATGAGTATGCCGAAAAGCACCTCATGCCCACCGTGAAGTATGGTGGAGGATCTGTGATGCTGTGAGCCTGTTTCTCTTCCAAAGGCCCTGGGAACCTTGTTAGGGTGCATGGCATTATGAACGCTTTAAACTACCAGGACATTTTAAATAAAAACCTGATGGCGTCTGCCAGAAAGCTGAAGATGGGTCGTCATTGAGTCTTTAAGCAGGATAATGATCCAAAACATGTGGCAAAATCTACACAAAAATGGTTCAGCAGTCACAAACTCAAGGTCCTCTCATGGCCATCTCAGTCCCCAGACCTCAACCCAATCGAAAACCTGTAGGGCGAGCTAAAGAGAAGAGTGCATAAGAGAGGACCCAGGACACTGGATGATCTAGAAAGATTGTGCAAAGAAGAATGGTCAAAGATTCTCTCTGTGAGATTCTCTCTCCAGTCTTGTGAAATGTTATAGGAGGAGATTAAGTGCTGTCTTGTTGGCAAAAGGGGGCTGTACAAAGTATTAACATCAGGGGTGCCAATAATTGTGGGACACATGATTTCAAGTTTTTTTTTTTTTTTTTAAATGTGTGATTTTTTTTTTTACCACCAAAGTAATGTACTTAAATGAAAGGTTGGATTTTTCTCTTTTTTTGCATTTGGGTTCTATGTTGTTTAAAAAAAAGGAGAATTTTTAGAGGTCCACGACCACATCTTAAACAGGGGTGCCAATAATTGTGGAGGGCACTGGATATGGATATATGGACCATATATAAAGTTTTATTAGATCATCTCATACAAGAAAAAAAAAAAAATATATAAATATTAAAAAAAAAAAAAATTATATATATATATATATATTTAAGTGAATTATCAAAGTGAATAGACTTTTACACCGAAGTATTAACTGTAGGATGTGGATTAATTATGATTCCACAACATATTAATAATTCATGGTCGTAAGATACTTACTTTGTGGCCTTGAAATATAAATTCATAATGTCAATATACAAATTCATGGCCATGCATTATTAAAACTTCCCACCATGTCACCACTGAGTTTCTGTGTAGAGTACTGTACAAAGATCTTAGCAACAAGAGCAACATCCTAACTCATTAAAATTTCACAATAGTCTACCTATGAGCACTGACAAAATGACTTCATTACTTTAACGCTTTTGATGCTACATTTGTAAATGTTTTCAATAATACAATAATACGTTTCGTTTTTCATTTTTAATCTTAATTTTAAATCTTTTCGCAGTCTTTTCGCAGTCCTTTTCAATCATTTATATACATAGAACTATACAAAGCCAAAAAAAACGAAGCCTTCTGATGGAACATGAATACAAAAATACAACACATCTATCAGAAAGTGAAAAATCCAGGCTCTAGAGCACACACACAAAAAAAACGGTCTCACTGACCTTTAATATGCTAATTCATGTTACACATAGGCAGGTCTTACAAAATACAAGAGAGCTATTGATTTTTTGTCCAATACCCATCTGAAATGAGTGTACACTCAGAACACACACACACACAACACACACACACTCTCTCTATCACACACACTCACATATGGACTCAAAAATTAAACTACAAAAAAATATATATAAGAACTTTGACATTTCTATATAGATCAGACCTATCAGTGCTTCTACACATTCTGATGTTATAATCAGATCTGATGCAAATTCAGGTGCAATTTTTTTTCTTTCTTGTGGCTGTTTTCGGCAATGTTGCCGTGTCCCTAAATCATGGCCTCTACCTCCCGTGGAAAAGTGCAGGCTTCAGATACATGATAAAGTGGAGAGAAAAGTTTCTCAAAATAATCTTAGAGAAATCACTTTTATGAAAAATAACAACAATAATAATAATAATAATGGGAGCACGGTGGCTTAGTGGTTAGCACATTCGCCTCACACCTCCAGGGTTGGGGGTTCGATTCCCGCCTCCACCTTGTGTGTGTGGAGTTTGCATGTTCTCCCCATGCCTCGGGGGTTTCCTCTGGGTACTCCGGTTTCCTCCCCCGGTCCAAAGACATGCATGGTAGGTTGATTGGCATCTCTGGAAAATTGTCCGTAGTGTGTGATTGCGTGAGTGAATGAGAGTGTGTGTGTGCCCTGCAATAAGTTGGCACTCCGTCCAGGTTGTACAGTATCCTGCCTCGATGCCTGGTTACACCTGAGATAGGCACAGGCTCCACGTGAGCTGAGGTAGTTCGGATAAGCGGTAGAAAATGAATGAATGAATGAATGATAATAATAACAATTTGTCAGTCATTCGCACTGATTGATCAGATTACACACTTAGTCTTACAGTATTGTGCGAACTTTTAACCCCCAACTACACGACATGAATTTGACATCACTGATGAATTTTCTGTAGACATTTTTATCCAAAGTGAATAATAAATGAAAGCGATCTATCGAGCAAAAGACAATATATCTAGTGCTACAATAGAAGGTTTTAATTGGGGTCTAAAGGAACGAAGTGCACAGAACAGTGGCGTAAGAGATAGTGTAGGGTTTTTGGATTGGGGACGAGTTAGATGCTATTTAAGTGTTCACAGAAGTCTTTTTAGAAGATAGTGATGGGTTCTGCTGTTGAGATGGATTAAAGCTGCAAGTTAGAAGGTTCTAGAAATGGACCTGTTTAACCTTAAGAAGAGTTTGGAGTTTGAAGTTGAGTGGTGTCACTCCAAACAACATGCTCTTGTAGGTGAGCACTGAGGTCTTGCATTTGATGAAGGTAGCTACATGAAGCCAGTGGAGGGAGATGAGTAGGGGTGTGACCAGGGTTCTTTTAGGCTGGTTGAAAACAATCTTCATCTGATTTTGAGAGAACAAAATTCTGGACTAGAAACTGATTGTCATGATCATTTAGATAAGATCTGATTTTCACTCTCTGGTGTCCCATAGATGAGGATGAGGTTTCCTGAGTATGGTTTCTCTCAAGGTTTCTCTCTCATACCATCTCAGGGTATGTTTACACGTTTGTGAATGCATCATTAAGGCAGGTTTGGCTTAAGGCTCTGGGTTGTTGATTGGAGGCTCAGGGGTCAAGTCCCAGCACTGCCAAACTTCCACTGTTGGGCCCTTGAGTAAGGCCCTTAACCCTCACTGCTCCTGAGCCTGTGCTCTGACCCCAACCTACAAAGTTGGGATATGTGAAGAAAAGAATTTCTGTAATGTATATATGACAAAAATAAAGGCTTCTTCTCAAGAAAATTTTCTCTGCCAGCGTTGCCTCTGGCTTGCTCATTAGGGACAAATATAAATTAAAATTTCATACATTATCATTATTATTATTCTACATTTTTACATCCCTGCTGCTTTGCCATAATATCCATTGTTAAAAGTGCTACACAAATAAAATTGAATTGGATTGAACTGAATTAGATGTTATACAGAATGAACCTATTGCACTGTGCAGTTGTTGAAATGTGACCTGTAAAGTTTAATAATAATAATAATAATAATAATAATAATAATAATAATAATAATAATAATAATAATAACCTTTATTTTCTATAGCACCTTTAAAAGAACATCTCAAAGCGCTTTACAAAAGCAAAATAAAATCAACAAAATTACACACATAATATAATAATTAAAATTAAAGCAACAAAAATAGACAATAAAATAAGCACTATGTAAAATTACAATTAGACAAATTAAAAGCTACCCTAAAAAAATAAGTTTTAAGCAGAGATTTAAAAGTGCCAAGAGATGTTGCTTGTCTTATCTCAGTTGGTAGTGAATTCCACAGTTTTGGAGCTAGTGAAGAGAAGGCCCTATCTCCCATCGATTTTAAATGAGTTAAAGGAACAGTTAAAAGACCAGTTTCAGAAGAACGAAGATTGCGAGATGGAATATAAGGAATTAAAAGATCATCCAAATATTGAGGAGCTAACCCGTGTAAGGCCTTGTAGGTAAGCATCAGAATCTTAAAATCAACCTAAACCTAACGGGGAGCCAGTGCAAGGACTCCAAAACGGGAGTAATGTGATCTTTTAACTTTGTTCTAGTAAGTATTCTCGCCGCCGAATTTTGCACTACCTGTAATTTATTTAAGGTAGCTTTAGACACCCCAGCCAACAAGGCATTGCAGTAATCGATACGGGAAAACACAAAAGTGTTGATCAGTCTCTCAGCAACAGAAAATGACAGAATTGGACGTAATCTGGCAATATTTCGGAGATGGAAGAACGAAGTTTTTAAAGTTACAAAGCTGTAAATTCATTTGATTGATTGATTGTAAATTCTATTTAAATTTACAAATGTTCATTTACAGTACATTATTTCTGCCTGAGACTGTTGCAATAAAACATCTCAGTTTAATCTTTCATAGGAACATAATCAGTCATTGACACGGTGGTGTATTATGTCAAAGAAACGCAGAGCAATTGTCTTTGATGTTCAGAAGAGTTGTATTCCTCTTTATTGCTCTATACCAGAGAGATTTGCCAACAATTATGAAGTGTTTATTAACTAAGGAAAGACACACTTTAATTTTTTTTTATCTATTTATACTTACAGTGTGATTTAGTTACTTCCTGTCATCGCTTATCACATCTTATAGCAGCTGTAAACATTCCCTCGTTCCCTCACCAGCTGTCTTCTCCCTCTCTTGTATCTCATGATGCGAAAAATGCAACGTGTTATAAATATTCTTAGAGAAACTAAAGCAAAAACATTTCTCTTCCATGTTAAAAAGCTTAAGGATCAGTTGTCACCTTTGAGATGAACTGAAAGCTTAGAGGAAAAGCTACAAATGATGAGGTTTAGATTGAATTATTTCTCATGTGTTTAGTGATTCTGGTGTTAACATGCTGGTTGTTGCTGTATATTTATTTTATCCCTTGAGAAGTCAGTGGTTATGGGTCTTGCTGACATACCAGGTGGACACTGTCTCAGCCGCAGTGTATTCTGGGACTTTGAGTACAGTGGTAGTATCAATGTCTTCTACACAGAAGGGAAATTCTGGATGCTAATGTAGTTGCTAATATTGCTGCAGTAGGATTTAGCACAAAAAACTATGCAGCGGTATATTAATCAAACAGATCAGGTTCCAAAGCTTCAACTTTCATGCTCATACCTACAACAATGTCATCTTTGGTTAGCCTGCTCATAACGGAGTGAAGTTGTGAAGTCACTGACGCCACCATTGGACTCAAA
The DNA here is from genome assembly GCF_030014155.1 of Tachysurus vachellii. NCBI lineage: Eukaryota > Metazoa > Chordata > Actinopteri > Siluriformes > Bagridae > Tachysurus > Tachysurus vachellii. Next base: position 4,598,817 of record NC_083464.1, on the reverse strand, counting down.
TGAATGCAATGTAATGCAGCTATGCAAAGCCAGTGTGATGTTAAAGGTACGAGCATGGAAATTGTTTGAGAGAGAGCTCTGGACAGACTAAAGGACTAAAGTGCCGCTGCATCACTCTCTTTAGGTGAGAACCTCACCTAAAGAGAGTGATGCAGCGGCACTTTAGTCCTTTAGTCTGTCCAGAGCTCTCTCTCAAACAATGGAAATGGATGGAAATGGAAAAAAATGTAAATGTTGTATAACTGATGTAGCGAGAAAGTAGAATATAGAATGCTTGTGCCATGGTCATAAAAGACAGAGCAGCTCACCAAAGTTGACTAGAGAAAGTAAAAATGTATATTTTTTAATATTGTTACCTTATAAGGAGTTTTTCCTTTTCCTAAATCTCTTGTGTAGAAAGATGTCTATAAAAACAAAAAAAGTGTTATGAATGATCAAGGTCATTGTTCTCTGAGATGTCTTGGAGAATGGTGGGTCCTGTTGCACAACAGTACAATAAATTGTAAACCCTTTACTCTTGCCCATGCCTACCAGTGTGCTATTTTCTCAAAACGTCCACTACACTACAAATGTACCACTAGGATCTCTCTTGAGCAGGTTAACATAAATGGTTAAAATAGATGGCATTGTTGGTGGTTTGAGCATGAAAGTAATGAAGTATGAAAATAACGTAATCTTTTTTTGCACTGAATAGTGAATGTAATCTTTGCCTACTTAAAGACATTAAATAAGGAGAAAAATACATAAGCATGGCACTGTTGTTAGTCTAGCTGTGGCCAGCCTTGCCTATGGCTTTGAACAAGGGGCAGGTGCCAAGAGCTGTGCCTAAGGCAAAAACAAGCTCAAGATTTTAAAAATGCCAGAACATCCTGCTGTGATACTTTAATAAGCTCCCTGAGCTACATATCCCGACCCTGTTTCAGGCCTCTAGTTAACACCGGTGAAGAAAAAAATAAATCTTTTCCCTCCTAAGCTCCCTTATTTGAGTCAACGCCCAGCACCAGAGGGCACAGACTTGTCTTCTGTTCATTTTTTGTTTTTCATTCAATCAGAAGATCCTCCATGTGAGGATGACATGAGCTCTGCAGCACTCCCTCTGGGTAAAACCGAATTTATTGGGTAAATATCAAAAGCTTTCTCACTCATTCACTTTCGCTAAACACTTTACCCTGATCAGAGTTGAGGTGGATGGCTGTGGAGGATGTCCAGGGCACATTATATATAATAACAATTTAGGAACATTCTCTCTATGTAACCAAAAGCTAACCTTTCTAGAACAATACAGATATCCATTTATGTATTAATGAATTCATTCATTCATCTTTTACCGCTTATCTGAACTATCTCGGGTCACGGGGAGCCTGTGCCTATCTCAGGCGTCATCGGGCATCAAGGCAGGATACACCCTGGACGGAGTGCCAACCCATCACAGGGCACACACACACTCTAATTCACTCACTCAATCACACACTACGGACAGTTTTCCAGAGATGCCAATCAACCTACCATGCATGTCTTTAGACCGGGGGAGGAAACCGGAGTACCCGGAGGAAACCCAGTGGGGAGAAAATGCAAACTCCACACACACAAGGCGGAAGCAGGAATCGAACCCCCAACCCTGGAGGTGTGAGGTGAACGTGCTAACCACTAAGCCACCGTGCCCCCGTCTTAATGAATTTATTTATTTATTTTTTTATAGATTGATTGATTGATTGATTGATTGAATTATTATTATAACCATAAACTATAACTTGCAAATGCAAAACTTTAAGGTTAATAAAATGTTGGGGAAACGTTAAAAGTACATTAAGGGAAGGTTCTTAAAACCTAAAAACCTAAAAACTCTCTGTTTCCCTAAAGATTTTCTGACTAAACGCAACAAAACTTAAATATTTAAGTTCTGGGAAAGTTGTAGGAACCAAAAATGAACCTTCTAGGGAACTTTCTGGCAACCTGAAATTGTTAACTGGGGAGAGTTATCGAGCATGCGATAACATTTTAACACAATTTAGACATAAATACTGTACACGTCAAGGTATGTTTAGACATGAAGAATAAAGAGTAGGACTAGTGATATTAACAACTGGTTACCATAGTGATTTCAATCTATTTTGAAAAAAGTAAAAGCATCCACATATTGAGTCAAATACACTCACTGTAATCCCTTGAGATGGAAGAAAAGTGAATTTATAATCACTGTCTATTGGAATTACAATTACAAAAGTGTGTATTCATGAGGTTGAGACTCCTGTGGAGGGGTTAAAGACTAATTCTTTCACCTACAATTTTCATTTACACCTCTTCAATAAATAAAGGCTTGAGACCACAGCAAAGCCACAGAGGTCATTTTTATTAGAGAAACACTGTTTTGTCGATAGAAGCTGACTGTTTCTTTTTCCTCTTTCCTAAAGCAATGAAGAATATATAACTCGCAGGTGACTAGCTTGACTTCGCTCCAAGCGTAAGAAAGTTTTCCTGAGTCAGAACGACAAGAGGATGAATTATGAATGTTGTTCAATTTTTCATCTAATATCTCTTGTATTGATTTGTAGTTTGGTCAGTAAAGGAGAAAATATGTTTCTTAGTTTTTTCCCAATAGACTACACCATGTAGCGTTTCCTGTCTTGACAGTAAGATATTGTGCTGTCTATATCTGTCACTTCTGGGGTGATATTTTTTGTATGGTGTCTTTTTGGGTAAGATATAGGCATAGACATATAATTATAGGTAAAGCTGAAAAATGAAATTAAAAATCAAGGCTGCATAAACTAGTAGTTTAAAATTCTCAGAAGACGCTATTTTGAAGATGTTGAATTGATGGAGAAACACAACAAAGCAGGGGGAAGTCATGGCCTAATTTCTAGAGAGTCTGACTCCTAACCCTAAGTTTGTGGGTTCAAGTCTCGGGCCGGCCACGACTGAGGTGCCCTTGACCCCCCCCCAACTGCTCCCCTGGCGCCGCAGTATAAATGGCTGCCCACTGCTCCAGGTGTGTGTGTTCACGGGGTGTGTGTGTGTTCACAGGGTGTGTGTGTGTGGCTTCACGGGTGTGTGAGTGTGTGTGTGTTCACGGGGTGTGTGTGTTCACTGCTGTGTGTGTGTTCACTGCTGTGTGTGTGTTCACTGCTGTGTGTGTGCACTTTGGATGGGTTAAACGCAGAGAACAGATTCTGAGTATGGGTCACCGTACTTAGCCATATGTCACATCACTTTGAGGCGGTAGAGAGAAAGGTAACAATTGGCTGGAGTCTCTGATGATCCTCTGTGCTTTCCTCAGACAGCGCTGGTGTAGGTGTTTCCTGGTGAGATGGAAGCTCACCTCCAGCCAGGTGATCCACGGTTATGTGCACAGGTAGATGTTTAGGCTCACAGCCTGGAGGTTTAGGCCCTCTGTGAAAACCATCTGGATCCTTTGCTCTCACCAGTACAATCTGTACTCAATTCCCAGGCATGGAATTAACCCATGCACTGTGGGTTATCTCTCTATCACTGTCTCAGTACAAATCGAGCACTGAGTCAGGAAAGCCATCTTGTGTAAAACCCCGAGTCAAAACAATATGCGATACAATACCAGATGATCCACTGGGGGACCTCTATAAGGAGCAACAACAACAAAAAGAAAACTATTTACATAGCTACATAGCGCATTTTAACGTTTTCTGCTGAGTTCAAGTTTTAATTTTCATTATGCCTTTGGACAGTTTATATGGATCTAATTCAGGGACGAGCATGAGATTTGCCGGGCTGATTGGTACCTTTGCTGAGAGACTTCCTCTCCATCTCCATCTCCCTCTCTCTCACTCAATTCAGTTCAATTTAATTCAACAACAGTACAAGATACAAAACCAATAATAATTGTAATAATCACAACAACAATAGTATTAAAAAGCAAGTAAAAACAATAATAAGGTCTATAGTAATTAGAATAAAATAATGCTTTCTCAGGTTGTCACATATTGGTTGCAATCTTGCAGAATTCTACTTTTTTCCCCAAGCAGCACAGACAAATTCTTTATATTACTTTGGTTCTGAAACCCAACAATGAGGTCTCCTAATTGTCAGAAATGGCAATTGCCACAGCGAGGATAAAAACCCGACTCAAATGCAGGGATAACAAAAACACAATTTATTAACAAAAAATGAAAAAAAAAAATCACAAAAACTAGGACAATGACACAGCAAAGACAAACACTGAAAATACCAACCAAGAGACAGGTAGATAGAAACCACTCAGACAAAGAAAAAGATGAAGACTCCCCAAAGCTAAATGCAACATCGACAGGAACTAAGAGCGCCCCCCTAGTGTTCCGGCAGAGAATGTCCAAGCAGAGTCATGACACTAATGACTGAAAGTAATGTTGCTGAATGTAGTGTTCTATGTAGTTTATTGGTTTAGGAAACGCAGCTCTGTCTCTACAACTCTGAGGTCACAGTGGGAGCACAGTCTGTTCTCTCTACAGCTCCAGGTTTGTGTGTGTCGGCCCTCCTCTATAACAGCCTGTGCTTGTTCGGCATGGATTTACACGAGGCTTTCATCAGTGTTGGATTGGTTACTGTAGTTAGGGAGATTTACTGCATTGGTGATGATCAGAAGTTCGTGGTTCAAGCTCCAGCATTGCCAATTGATCAAGGCCCTTAACCCGTCCCAATACCCCCAAACCCCCGCTCCATGGGATCTGTATCAGATCGGAGCTGCCCCTACGCTCCGACCCCAACCTCCTCAATTGGGATATGTGAAGAAATGAAATCCACTATGATGTAATGATTCTATGCCCTAATTTTGTATTGTTGATTTTGGGTCAGTAATTTTTAAGTTTTAGTTCTGTCCAATAATTAATGTATTTTTCTGTCTCTTTTGTGCTAATTTGATTGGGTCTGATCGTATGGTTCTGTGTGTCCTGAGGCTGTAGTGTTGTTGTGTTCAAATGAGGTTAATTCAGTAAGCATCAAGACTTCTTTCAACACTCATCTCTTTTTTCTCCTGCCTTCTCTCTCTCTCTCTCTCTCTCTCTCTCTCTCTCTCTCTCTCTCTCTCACTCACACACACACACACACACACACACACACACACACAAAACTAACCCTGTGCTTTGTTCTTTATTAGCCTCACTGCCATTTGCACATGTCCTCTGCACTACCGCTGTCTTGCGTAGACACTAACAGTTTGCTTGGTGCTTGTGACTCAGTACACTTCCTGATAAGCCTCTCAGTAAAGAGCTCTTTCCACACGATGCCTTTAGATTCGTATTTTTGTTCTCAGATAAAGTCAAGTGTATTTCAGACAGTGTAATTAAGAGAGAACAATGCCTACATAGCAATTACTTCTTGTCTAAAATCATGTTAAGACTGAGCGAAGTGCACTGGGGAATTAACTCTAGGTGTTAGAACACAAAATAATGTTTCTTTTCTTTTTCTTTTTTGAATAAGGAAGACAGCGGATTAGAGAAGTGAATGTGTTTTGCTAAGAAATCTGTAGAAACCATGGTTGCAATCATTAAATTTAATATCTATCCATTCATCTGCCTGTCTATCTATCTATCTATCTGTCTGTCTGTCTGTCTATCTATCTATCTATCTATCTATCTATCTATCTATCTATCTATCTATCTATCTATCTATCTATCTATCTGCCTGCCTGCTTGTCTCCCTGTTTGCCTATCTATCTATCTATCTATCTATCTATCTATCTATCTATCTATCTATCTATCTATCTATCTATCTATCTATCTATCTATCTGCACGTTTGTCTGTCTGTCCATCCGTCAGTCTGCCTGTTTGTCTCCCTATTTCTCTGTCTGTCTATCTGTCTGTATGTATGTTTGTCTGTCCGTCTATCTATCCGTATGTCTGTCCATCTGTCCGTACGTCCGTCTGTTTTTTTTTTCCCTCTCTCTGATTATGCATTCATGCTGCAAATCATCCAGTGAGAAGAAGCAATCTGTGTGAAGAGGATACTCCTCGTTGTTTTGATAAGGTGTCAAGAAAAGGAAAGCATGCGAGAATACTGAAATTAATTACAGTCGCTCTCCTCCGTCAGCTAATTAGCACTTTTAAACAATCTATCACATCAACGTCAACGGGTTACAAAGCCGAAATCCATAATAAAGCAGACACTAAATAGCCTCGTGTGTTTTTATTATAGCGATTTGTGCTACGCAAAGGAAGTGTGTAGCTGATAGAGATGTCATAAACACAAACATATCAGAAGGTAATAATGAATAATAACAGAATTAAATTCCTTAGGTTAAACGATTTGATTAAACCCTGACACAGAAATATAACAGATCATAATGAAATAAATTAAATCTTAATAAAAATAGATGTTGCAGGATAGACAGAGACTTTTAAAAATAAATAAATAAATAAATAAATAAATAAATAAATAATAACACAAATCATTGCTTTATTATTATTATTATTATTATTATTATTATTATTATTATTATTATTATTATTATTATTCATTTATAAATCTCCTACAAAAAAATGTAATAATAATAATAATAATAATAATAATAATAATAATAATAATAATAATAAATGCTAGTTGTTAGGAGTATTGTTTCTGAGCATTAAAGTATTTGTGAATTTGTTATTTATCTGTTTCTTTGTGAGAGAATTTCTTAATTAAGAAATTAAGAAACAATTAATCAGCTGTTAATTGGCAAAAAAAATACACGCATTCTTAAGCTTTCGCAAAACCAGTGTCACTGCCGCTTTACACAGTTTTTGCCTAATACAAGATCATTTAAGCTTTAGATGCTCAGTATTGTGTAAAAGGCTTAGTCACAGTTACAGAAATGCCTCGAACAAATACCAAATAATCCAGTCAGTATTCGGTGTCGCTGGCCTTTGCTTTTTTTTAATATCTGTGTCTCAGTCGACGACGACTTTGCTAAATATGATGATATGATACATTTCTACAATCTTGAAAAATAAATCACACCATGTGGGATAATTTACAATATATTTTAAACACTTTTTATCCACCAAATTGTTGTCAGATACCTTGAAATGTTGCTCCACCCGTCATCTGCTACATAAGCAAATATTCCAAAGCGTCCAATACTTCACACTTTTTTCTATAGTTCATTAATGAATAGTGAACATGGTGTGAGTAGTGAACGCATTATGTGATACACTATTTTGTACAATACTGTACTTTAGTGTGTCATCCCAGTTAACCGTGAACACTTGGCTGGACTGCTGTGTTTATTAGAAATATTTCACAGATATATCCATGTTTACAGCATTTACAGTTAATATTAATCTAATATTAATCTTAAACTTTTGTTTAATATAATCTATGCATAATTAACTTTTTAAATATATTTCTTATGTTCTGTAAAGGGGGGGCACGGTAGGCCTAGTGGTTAGCACGTTCGCCTCACACCTCCAGGGTTGGGGGTTCGATTCCCGCCTCTGCCTTGTGTGTGTGGAGTTTGCATGTTCTCCCCGTGCCTCGGGGGTTTCCTCCGGGTACTCCGGTTTCCTCCCCCGGTCCAAAGACATGCATGGTAGGTTGATTGGCATCTCTGGAAAATTGTCCGTAGTGTGTGAGTGAATGAGAGTGTGTGTGTGTGCCCTGCGATGGGTTGGCACTCCGTCCAGGGTGTATCCTGCCTTGATACCCGATGACACCTGAGATAGGCACAAACTCCCCGTGATCCGAGGTAGTTCGGATAAGCGGTAGAAAATGAATGAATGGATGAATAAATGAATGTTCTGTAAAGCTGCTTTGAGACAATGTCAATTTTGGTAAAAGTGCTATACAAATAAAATTGAACTGAATTGAATTGAAGTTAATTGAAACAGTTGAATTAGATTCTTCTCATAGAATCTTAAAATGGGGAAGTCGTGGCCTAATGGTTAGAGAGTCTGACTCCTAACCCTAAGGTTGTGGGTTCGAGTCTCGGGCTGGCCAAGACTGAGGTGCCCTTGAGCAAGGCACTGAACCCCACCAAACTGCTCAGCATAAATGGCTACCCACTGCTCTGGGTGTGTGTTCACGGTGTGTGTGTGATCACTGCTGTGTGTGTGCACTTTGGATGGGTTTCTGAGCAACATATAAGTATAAGCATTGCATAAATTTATTCCTACTGAAATCCAATAAATGTTCAATGATGGAGACCAGAGCACAAACCCGACCGTGACAACAGCAGTCCAAAGCCACCTCCATGGTCTCCAAGTTGTACTGTTTAAAACAGCAGTAACCTACTTTGCAGTGTAGGGTTGGTGTAAGCGTCTGTGATAGCATAGGGTTTGAGGTGTTAGACTACTGCTTAGAAGGTTGCGAGCTTGAATCCCTCAAGCTGCCACCTAAGTCGCTCAGGATAAAGGTGTTTTTTTTAGCTGTCCTTGGTTCCACACTTCGAATCTTCAGAATACTCATTTCAACATGTTGCGATTTGGTACACAATAATCCTGAACCCACTTACTATTGAGGAAGTAGGTGAATTAGGATGCAGGACGATTCTGTGATGTTACATTTTTGTAGGCCGTGTTGTGTCTTATGGAAGATTATAACAAGGCATTCAGTCAAGGATGACACACACACAGACTTAACGTGACCGCTCTTTTACTCACACGTGTCAGAGAGATAACAACAGAACATGTATAACCGGAAACACATGTAACAAGTGCATTATGGGAAATGTAGTTGAATAAACAGCGTTAACAGCATACACAACAGGCCGTGTTGTGTTGAGTATTGCAGTTGGACCGTGTTGTTGAAATGACAGGTTATTATCGTCCCAAGGTCCATTTATCTATTAAAGGGTTAAAGAATACTGCTGCAAAATTGGCCACAATATTGTTGTTATTCAGCTGGCAAGATTGATGGTGTGGGATGTGTGTGTGTCGTGTTTATGGGTTCTAGGGGTTTTTGTATGAAGCCTAATTTAACATTAACAATAAAATGCAAATGTTTTGTAAAAGGTCAAGCTGTAACTCTCAAATCAGCCTGTAATTACACTTTTGCTGAGCTTTCTGTGAGAAACATTCAAACGTTTTCAAGATCCACTCATCCATATTTTATTGAGTTCTCATTCATCATCTCATGTCCTAGTGCAGTAGAAGAAAAAATGTATTATGTGCAACGTGTGTGTGTGTGTGTGTGTGTGTGTGTGTGTGTGTGTGTGTGTGTTTAAATGTGTGTGTTTAAGTGCATCTGCATCATAGATGAATGAAGACAGCATGCAATTATATGTAAATGTTACGTTATATAAGTTACAAATTGCTTTTTTATTATAGTTTAGTATCTTAGGAAATAATATGCTTGGGTTTGTATTATTATACGAAAAGCTTCTTGACAGGAGAGAGAGAGAGATGTAGAGAGAGAGAAAGAGAGATAGCATAACCTAGACATTTGGTTTGTTTTATGGTTTACAGTCTTTTATCTTTGTTGCTCAGTCTGGACATCGTCCATCTCTTGATTTAAACAGAAATACAATTTAAAAACCGTTTTAATCCTAACTGCTTCTACATGCATAGGAAACATATATTGTTTTCAGAGTTTTCTGAAATATAAACACTTGGAACATTACTTTATTTCCACACTTAGGCATGATTGTAAAAGGCAGCGATACTTTTCTCTCGTTCTGCACATTAAATGAGCTCTTCAAACATCAGAAACACACAAAAAAAAGAAAATATGCCGTGTTTTCAGTCATACTTCGCTGATGTTAAATCCCACTTTGATTAAAATACAGTCTGTTCAAAACAACAACGTAAAAAAAAAAAAACAGATTAAAAAATAAAATACACAACAAATCAAAAACACAACAGCAAAATCAAAATATAACAATAAAAAAACAATATATAATATATTTTTTCTTTTATTGTTGTCTTTTTTATATTGTTGTGTCTGTTTTCTTTGTTGTGTTTTTGATTTCAGTTTGATTTTAATTTTTGGTCCCTCATTCAATCTAACAAGCATTTCAAACAGCAGAAACACAAGAAAAAAGTAAATGTATTTTTTTAGTCTCACTCCTCTACAGTCTGGTGTGAAATCGAAAAAAAAGAGACAGTACCTCAGGAAGGATCTGGCAAACTGGGAGGTGATTTATATCATTTGAACAGAGAGAGCCGACATTCAACCGAAGTACAGCATGTGTGTATCTGAGTAGAAGGATTATTCCTAAATACATATTGATAACCTGTTGAACTTAAGCACCTAACAGAGCAAGGTTTGGATTTACATTAATCTATACAAGCTTTGCCAAACAACAGGAGGAGAAATATCACAAGATTACAAATGAACAAACACCTGTGATGCAAAGCAGAGCTGTATGCCGCTGCCATCCCCAACACCACACACACACATACACAAAACAACACATTACCTTCCATCCTACACATGAATTCTCAGTTGCCTATAAAGAGACACAAATTGTTTTTTTTTTCAGTTTCAGTGAAACCTTTCAGAGGATGTGCAAGAAGCAGAGTAGAGCGATAAGGACTGTGTGTGAGCAGGAGTTATTTTCATCATTTCTCCTTGTGTGTGTGTGTGTGTGTGTGTGTGTGTGTGTGTGTGTGTGTGTGTGTGTGTGTCCACGGCCCAAGGTATGTACAGGATCTGTGAGGTCCATATGTGACACTTGAGTGGAAAATTGAGTGGATGCCATGGCTTAGGAGAGAGAGAGAGAGAGAGAGAGAGAGAGAGAGAGAGAGAGAGAGAGAGAGAGAGAGAGAGAGACAATAACAATGACAACCACACAAATATATAAAAAAATACAGGCATCTTTCACAAACCATTATCATTTATTTTACATAGAACTTCCTTCAGCTCCCAAGAAAGTAGAAAAGTTGCCAAGTCTTCAATGGGCTTGTAGTAAGTCTACCCTTAACACAGTAGGACTGATCTCTCTTAATAAAACCACTCATAAACCCATTTACCTGTTTGCAATGCCCTTAGAAAAGATCTTATAGTCCGTACTCATCAAAGCAAAAGGTCGCCAGAATTTTCTAAAGAGTAAGGTCACCTTTTTTTGTTCAGCAGTGACAAGACTGCTCTTTTACAGATAGGGAAGGAGCCAGTCTGTATAGCGGTCACTAGCATTTCAAAATAGTCTTCACCAATAAGGATATTATTCAGAATTCTTTGTAAAACTTATAGGGAAGTCCATCAAGTCCAGGGATCCAGCCTGTGGAAAGTTCTTGTACAGCTTTTGTGACTACCTTAAATGTTAGTGGAGAATCAAGATCATGTTGTTCAAGATCATGGTCATATTTTAGCTTTGGGAGAAGTTGGAAAAGTTCAGCTTTTTTTTGTGGGTCTGATCCTCAGCAGTGTAGAGTTTAGAGTAGAAATCAACCGCTAATCTTCTCATTTCAGAGGGATCAGAAGTGACGGCACCATCATTGTTCATCAAACAAACCATCTGCTTGTCCTGGTTAGTCCTAGAATTTTGTGAGACTATCAATGTCTCTAAGGCAAGTGAAACATGCCCTAATAAGGGCCGCCTTCGCTTTGTCCTTTAAAAAAGAACTTAGCTGTAGTCTCTTTTCAGCAACAGCAGGTTCCATCTTGTGCCAACTCCAATGTCCAGTTCAAGACAATCTTTCAATCTTCAAATTTCTGTTAGTTTTCTGCACTTTTCCATCTTCTGTTTGCCATGTCTCCCAAAACAGTTGCAAAACAAAATGTCCTTTATAAGTTTTATTTAAAAATGCCAGATGAACTCATTTTAGCTTCCTTTGATAATATAAAATCTACATCTGATCATTTTATGATCTGAAATAAAATTTAGAGTGATACCAGTATCACCTGGTATCAGAGAAGGATTTTTTTATCCTCCAAATGTTACTGTGGTCTGACATTCTAACTTCTTCTTTTGGCTTTTTCCCGGCTTTTTCCCCCGGGGGTCGCCACAGCGAATCATCTCTCTTCACCTATCCCTATCTTCTGTATCCTCAACACTTGCACCCACTAGCTTCATATCCTCATTAATTACATCCATATACCTCCTCTTTGGCCTTTCTCTTTGCCTCCTGCCTGGCAGCTCCATGTCCAACATTCTCCTACCAATATACTCACTCTCCCTCCTCTGAACATGTCCAAACCATCTTAATCTGGCATCCCTAACTTTGTCCCCCAAATGTCCAGGTCTGACATTCTAACAACGCTAGATAAAGTAGATGCTGATTGATAGTGTGGTTCTGCATTTATATCCAGGTCGAAATACAGAGTACAATTCCAGTCTCCACCAATGACAATGGTATATCTCATGTGATTTAAGGTCATTTAGTACTTGACCTAGTTTCTTAAATAACTGGATTCTCTCTTGCCTGCTAACGGAAGCATAATGTTTATCAGACGAAAAGTAAAACCATAAATTTCAACTCTGACTAAACATAGTCTCCCTGGTACAACATCATGTTTAAAGAGAATTTTTACTTTTAAACTAGGATGAAATAAGACTGCGACCCCTGCACTAACATTAGAACCATGAATGAGGACATGTTCCACCCTATGCCCCTTTTCCACCGAGGCAGTTTGAGTGCTGGTTCGGAGCCAGATCCTAATTTAGAACCAGTTCTTTCTTTTTCGACAGCCAAAGCACCAGCTCTGAATCAGGAAAAGTGGTTCTTAAGTAGCACCATGATGTTACTGGTCTACACTTAAGAACCGCTTGCGTCAGGGGCTGTGGGCAGAGCTACTGTTAGCGCATTAGATAATGTACCTTAAGTATACTAATGTTTAATACACTTTTACTTTACCGCAATATAATACATTATCAGCACACATGATAGTAAGTAGCTACATGCTAAGGCTAACTTTTTTTCTGTGTTAATGATAAAATAATGTTAGGTACTTTCTCGATAACAACCTCCGTTTATACAGATTACATGGAGCTGCACGTACTGTACACGTTGGATTCGCCGCGTTTGGATGTTAATGTAGGTTCGCAAAACAGTAAAGCAACATCCGCCATTGTTGATGTGTTTGTGTTTGCCGCTGCTGCGCTAACATTGTAATGTGACACGTATACAGTGACGTCAGACTCGACTCTGTGACGGCTCTCTAGCCGGTGGAAAGACAAACCGGTTCTTAGAAGGTTCGCCAGTGGAACCAACTTTGAACCAGCACCAGTGCTAGCTCTGAACCAGCACCCGGTTCTTTTTGGTGGAAAAGGGGCATTAGATCCCATTACTCGCAGTGCTGTGGGGTTCTTGAAGAAAGGCTATCCCAACATTTTTAATACTAAGAAAATCTGAGACTAGAGCTTGTTTTCCACTATCTCTCCAAACATTGACATTTAGAGATCCTATATGTAGAGCCTCCATAAGGTAAGACATAGAAAAAAAGAAAAGAAGAAGAAGAAACGAGAAGAAAAGCAAGAAGCCATGTTAACTATTAAACTTTTCCTTTGGTTGTTCTTTCCTTCACCACTTTTTTGCCTGTCTTAAAGCTGTTATGTGTTTCTTCAGACAGAACCTTTTTTGCTGATATAACTGGCTATAATTACAATCTTTTTGAGCCCAATATACAGATGCAATGAATTTATCTACATTGGCACATGTAAAATCTGTCACATCCACTTTCTTCCCTTTTGTCTCATCAAGAAAAGCATTTATTTGGTCCAAAGAGTAGAGATCATCCTCTATTTTCTGAAAATCTGATATATCTGACCAGCTTTCATCATCTTTGATAACATCCTCCTGACTCTGTCATTGTATCAGAAGTCACATCATCATCACCAGCCTTATCCAGGATTCCACAATCCATACTGCCATTATTACTTACACCACTACAGCCTGACCACTCTCAACCCACTAACAATGGGTTGTTCATTTTTACTTTGTTGTTCAACATCACGTTTAACAATTTTTATCTCAAGACCACATTTACATAGTAAATGGGTTCTATTGTTTGTCCTCATAATGCTATCGGATAGAAGAAGTGTTTATAGGTCCAGTCATCTAGCCATGAACTCAATCTACTTGCAAACTTCGTGTTGAGCTTATCTCTGTTTTTTGCATCACTGGATTTGTCAAGATTCAAGTAAGTAAAATTCCTCACATATTTTTTTCTGTGTTTATTACAATGTCTAGAACACATACATATTTAGGTATTTTTGAAAACATCAATAAAATTTGATTTAGAGCTTGTTAAGTCCATGTTGTAATTGCACAACATTAGGCCAGAGTGGTAGTCAAAATAGCCTGTGCACCTTACACATTACATAAGGACACTGCACTTCTCACCTGGTCACAAATTGAAATTTAAACTGTTATATAATCCATTATAACTAATTTCTAAATGTGCTTTTCTGTTAAATTTGTACTTAGTTTAGATTAGAACATAATTAAACACAAGAATAAATTTTATGTGGTACAGTATTTGAAACTCCATCATATAGAGCAGTATCTGAAACTCCCTGTATCTTGTACCTGGATCGTTTTCACATCGCTGACAACTTTTCCAGAAGTACAAGTTCTTTTAATATTAGCTTGTTAATAAAAGGAGGTATGTTAGAAACAGTAAGTTTGGTGGCCGGAGCATAAAGTGGAGTAACATTCAGGTAAGTTCCTTTTACCCAGATACCACTCTCAGTGATCTCAGTGACTAATGCTTCAGACTTTAAAAAACAACAACTGCTTTTATTTATCCTTGAAGAGGAATTAATATTTTCATGACCAACTAAGTCGCTCACAGCTCTAAGCATGTCCTTGATGGTCACGCTCACTTCTGGCACATACCTGAAGCTGTGACGGAGGGATAAAGGTGTCGGTACGTCACATACTCAAACTAAACTTCTCATTAACACAAGCTCCCAGCATGCAGAGAGAGAGAGAGAGAGAGAGAGAGAGAGAGAGAGAGAGAGAGCAGCATCCATGAAGATGACACATCACATGGAAGTATGGAATGCCTAATGTTCTCCTGTCACATCATCCCATACTGGATACTCACCACCTACATGACCACATTTATTTCTGTAATAACAGTTCATGTATTCTATAAAACGTCTAAAGAGCAACAGATACCAGAGCAACCACCATCCTGCTTTTTGCCAACTTCACTACAAACCAGTGCTTCACCACACTCAGCTGAGATTTACACTACAGTCACCTTCCAAAGGCCTGCAGGTTATCGCCAATCTGCTGAATCTCCCTCCCACCCGAGGCCTCACCTGCACCATTTAACTGCACCTACTGTAACCTGAACCTCCACACCTTGCACTGTACCGCCATCAGCCTGCACTGCAACACCCAATACCTCAGTACACTATACCCAAATGCCCTATTTGCTGTGAACAACAGAAACTAAAATGCAGGAGACCCCAAACAGCTTCAGCAGGAGGCAACAGAACAACAACAAAGCAGCAGCCTGATCTACACTCCTACCAGCCTGAGCAACAGGATTAGGGTTAGAGATCAGCAAGGACAAAACCACACTAAACTGGGGGAGATCAAGGACATGCTCAGAATAATATGTACATGGCTGGACCAGTAGTCTTAAGTAATAAAGTTACAAAAGGAATGTTTAAAAAAGTATAGTAAATCTGTATAGTGTTTACGTATGTATGTATATGTGTGTATAGTTGGTTGTTGTATTATTCTAGAGGACTATTAAGATTTGGTTAGAATTGGTTATACTTGACTATAACATACATATCCATCACAGTCTGAAACAAACATGGTTCAGTGCAAAACTAAAAGCCTTGAGTTTCAAGAATGCATATCATTTAATGATAATTACCAATATAGGTTACCAATAAATATCTATATCCTCCAGAAAACATGAAGGAATAGATTCAGGGGGTATTATAATATTATACTTTAGCAGAAACTAGAAATTGAAATTGAAAAAAAAAAAGAAATCTATATCTGGCAAAAAATCTGGCTAAATGACCACCTAAGCCAGTCAACACGGGATGTATTCTCATGTACACTTTATATTCCTCCCTCCGAATATAGGAAGATACCTTTGAGACGCCACAATCAAATGAACATCTTCCAGGCCCAGGTTAGTGTGTTGATCTGTGAGGATCTAAATGCTAGGACAGGACAACACTGCAACTACACCACAGATAATGGGAATAACTACATTTTTGGGCAAGGCTTCCCACAAAACATAGTACACTTCCCAAGGAATAACTAACAAAATAACATGTCAAGCATCTGAGTGAGTTCAGTCAAAGCCTTGGTCTGTAACTTGTCAGAGCTAGAGTGAGAAGAGACGCTCTTGAAAGGTACACCTATAGTTCATTTCATGGTCACTTAACGGTTGATTATATGATGACAGACTTAGATGCATTCTCCTTCAGAGCATTCTGCACAGTCAAACCACAACCTCCCCTATCAGATCATGGATAAATCACAGTGGACAAATCTCAAAAGGACAAAAAACACTACACACCCAGACCAGTAAGCTGAATAACATTCGAGAGCACTACAGATGGGCTTAAAACAGCACAAACAGCAATTAGCCACCCAAAAGTATGCTCACTTGTAAACTTCTAAATAACTTTTGACCTCACAGTGGAGACGGCATGAATCTGGCTCTGGAGAACATAAATTACATATTTGATTATTTGGCAACATTATCTAACCTCAAAAGCTTTAAGAATATTCATAAGGCCAATCAAGATTTTGAAATAAAAATGGTTTGATTTTTGGATGGTTGAAAAATTATGACCTCTATCAAATAACAAACACAGAGAACCAAGTATCAAAGATCTACGACATCAGTATTGTGACGAACAGAGAGAACAGTACATCCAAAATCAGATTTAAACCACTGAGGAATCTCAGCGGTTTCTGTAACTGGAAATTCTGAATAGAAAAAAACAACATGATCAAGCAGCCATACAGAATGGAGACATCTGGAAAAATCATTTAGAATAACGATCAAATAACGAGTATAAAAAGAAAAGTTGAATACAGAACATACAACTGGTGAATACCAAAACCCATTCTCTTCACCATTATCATTGGGGCAGTGATGGCTCAAGTGGTTAAGGCTCTGCGTTGTTGGTCTGAAGATTGCGGTTCAAGCTCCAGCACTGCCAAGCTGCCACTGTTTGGCCCTTGTGCAAGGCTGTGTTAACCATCACTGCTTCACAGGTGCTGTATCAAGGTTGACCCTGCACTAGGACCCCCACCTCCAAATCTAGGATACGTGAAGAAATTGAAGAAGATACTGTGGACCAGAACAAGTGGACCAGAAAGCATTTTAAATGAAATGCTCAAAAATTAAGCTCACAAATAAAGATTGCTCAACTGTGTTCTGAGTGTTGGTCATTTTCCTGATGGATGGAATAAAGGAGTCCTAACGCCCATATTCAAGTGTGGAAACAAAGTGTAGACCCAAACAATTACAGAGTCATTTGTGTATGCAATAATCTGGGGAAGTTGTTTTGCAGCATCAATACAAGACTCATATGCTTCCTTACTAAGCACAATGTCAGATTGGATTCTTACCAAATTATAGAATATATGTAATATATAGAAACTTCTTTACACTACATACCTAAGTATATCAACCAGAACAAAACAAAAATGTTTGCTTGCTTTGTAGATTTTCAGAAAGCATTAGATTCAATTTGGCACCAATGGGGCAAAACGTACAACATCATAAAAACTATGTACTCTAACAATAAATGTGCGATTAAAATAAACAGTTAAAATAAACTGAGGTGTGAGGAAGAGCTGTCCACTATTACCAACCCTCTTCAACATATACAGTACATTAATGAATTGGCAGAATTACTACACAATGCCTTACAGTGAAAAGCATCTGGCCTCACACTATATGACTCCAATAAAAATGTCCCTCTCTATGCAGATGACCTGTTGTCCCACAGACGAGATGCTACAGCAGAACCTCGACATGCAGACATGCAGACAGGTTCAGACAGACCTAGGCCCTGTAAATAAACTCAACTAAAACAACGATTCTAACCTCTAAAAATGACCCAGAGGTCAGGGAAAGAGATGCAGTTTCATCCTTGGTATGACTAAAATTGATCATGTCACTAAATACCTGAAAGAAAGTGCAATTGGGAATCTCAACTTGGCTGTAAATGAACATAATGAGGAAATAAAAAAGGCTTTCTATGCTGTTAAAAATCTATTCAAGTTCAAATCCCAATTAGAATCTGGTTCAAATATTCCAGTCATTTATAGAACCCATTGTACTATATGGCAGTGAAGTCTGGGGTCCTCTCCTAAATCAGGAATTTCACAAATGGGACAAAATACCATGCATGCAGAGTTTTATAAGAGCTTCCTCAGGGTACAGATGAACACACCTAACAACAGGACACTAACAACCTCATCCACCCCAACCGAATGATTAACATGCAAAAAGAAATGTATCCTAAACTCCATGGCTTTACACGTATTTTCCTATATCACGTATATCCTTCTTTTAATAACAGCTTTAGCTTTTGATATAGAAAAGAGTGTTAACCCTATAAACTTGAAAAAACGTGCCTTAAATATTGCATTCAAATTTCAGTTCAAATTTAATCTCACATATGTTAGAAAAGTAGAATAGAAATTGAAATGATATAAAATTACATTTGTATTAAAATATAGAGAATAAAGATGACTATTGTGGATTAAGTGCAAACGTGTGCAGGTTTAGTGATAATAACAATAATAATAATAATAATAATAATAATAATAATAATAATAATAATAATAATAATGATGAAGTTTGAGATTTACTTAATACCTGGCTAAAAGTAAAAATAAAAGCACAACCAGAAATCCACAAGCTTTAGCGTTTAGCAGTAAAAGACACTTTTCTACTTACTTGATTTGGATTATAAACCCGAACTTTTTTTATTTTTATTCATTCATTTTTCAAGGCTGAGGTTTGTTGTGCTATAAGAGCAGCTTCTATCGACCACATTGTAACCAGTCGTGTATTTTATTTATCCTTGTGAATCACTAAGAGTCATTGTAAAAGGCAGTTCAGAGCTTTGTAGAAATGATTTGTGTTAGTTTGCATTTTTATTCCACTTTTTTATTGCTAACTTGCTACAAAATGCAATACTTAAAAAGCAGCATCTAGAGGAGAAATTTATGCAAATTGACAAAAAATAAGTACGGTGCGTTAAAACCCAGAAATGCAAAACACAACAAAAATAAAAATCACAACATCAAAATCAAAACATAAGAGCAAAATAAAAAGACTAGATAAAAAATAAAATACACAGAAACAAAATCACAACAGCAAATTCAAAACATATGAACAAAATTAGGGGGCACGGTGGCTTAGTGGTTAGCACATTTGCCTCACACCTCCAGGGTTGGGGGTTCGATTCCCGCCTCCGCCTTGTGTGTGTGGAGTTTGCATGTTCTCCCCGTGCCTCGGGGGTTTCCTCCGGGTACTCCGGTTTCCTCCCCCGGTCCAAAGACATGCATGGTAGGTTGATTGGCATCTCTGGAAAAATTGTCCATAGTGTGTGATTGCGTGAGTGAATGAGAGTGTGTGTGTGCCCTGCGATGGGTTGGCACGCCGTCCAGGGTGTATCCTGCCTTGATGCCCCATGACGCCTGAGATAGGCGCAGGCTCCCCGTGACCCGAGGTAGTTCAGATAAGCGGTAGAAAATGAGTGAGTGAGAGAGAGTGAGTGAACAAAATTAAAAAATAAATAAAATATAAAATATACAATAACAAAAAGAAAACCACAACAGCAAAATCAAAGCATAAATACAAATTAAAAAATGAAACACGGAACAATAAAAAAATATTTAGAATTTTCAATTTGTGTTGTGTTTTTTATTTCGTTGTGTGTTATTTAATTGTGATTATTGTTTTTATTTTGTTTTGTATTTGTTTTTTTTTATTATATTATTTTGTTGTTTTACACTTCTTTCCTCCCTTTCCAACCTGTATAGAAATTTTATAAAAAAAATAAAATTTTATAAAAAAATTTTCTTTAAATCTGTATGTTTATGTATATGACATAAAATTGTCATTTGGTTTGATAACTTGACTGAAGGCAAAAACGGTAAAATTAGCAGCAGTTCGTATTGCACATTTCATTCAGAAATCTGAAACAAAAAATAAATTTTTTGTTTGATTTTTTGTCTCTTATTCATCTCCGATTAGGATGATCCCCAAACCTACAGTAGAAAAAAATCCTTTCTGCACCGATTTCCGTAAACATATCATCTCCGTTGGCTGTAATAGTATGTTCAACACGTTTCTTCACGTCTTCTGAGACAAAACACATCTCAGCCTCTACACCACATCACACGACTTCATATAAACCTTTCGATTTATTTATTTTTGCTTCCTACATCATCTTTCCTTACTGTTTTCATTCCCATCTGACAGATTGCATGCACACGGGCGTCAGTCTGCGCTTCAGCAGGACTCTGATGCCTTTTAAAAAAGCGAGGCTTCCCAGGACACGGCAGTCGATTGCACATCCCCGGCTCCCTGCTGTGCTCCAAACAGCAAAACGAAGCCAGAGCAACATTTGTTGTATAGCTGTTATAGCATTTCTTTTATTTTTTAGACAGCAAATCTCCGTTGTGGGAGCAAATATGGCACTCGAGTGGGGAATGAGAACATCGCCGGCCGCTTTACCCCATGAGGACAGACTTCAACAAGGCCAGAAATCGATACTGATCTCCGGCTGTTTAGGAGCCAAAGGCAGGAACACTAAGTCTACTGAGGCCACTGAAAGCTCTTAGTAGACATATTAGCTGGCAGTTGGTACGATTTCCTACTTTGTTATGACAGAAGCAGAAAAACCACAAACAGCTACTGTACAATGATATCTTTTCTTTAACGCTTAATAGAGTTACAAAGACCCTATAAACACACATAATGCTTGCTTTTAAAGTAAGTAAATAAGGTTTGTGGTTAAGGTGTTGGACTATCAATTAGAAGGCTGTGAGTTCAAATCACAAACAACCACCACTGGGGCCCCTGAACAAGGCCCTTTTGTGCTCCATTGTGTAAAAAAATGAGATAAAAACGTAAGTTACTCTGGATAACAGTGTCTGTCAAAAAAACGTAAACAACTATATATACTGTCCAGCATTCAGGGTTATTTGCAAGCTGCGTGTTTTATTTATGATCTTATATGTATATTTTCTAAATGTAATAAGGCCATGGTCTGTGTGAATACGCATACGTGTTAATGTCTGATATTAAAAACACTATAAAAATAAATCGTGAGAATAGAAACTGGGGACGAAATGAGAGACAGTGGTGTTTATAATCCTTTAGAGATGTCTTTAGAAAAACAAAAAAACATGCAGGGAACAGCAGCACCAACACGTGTTGTTGATGATCGAGGTTAGAGGAGAAGACTGGGTCGCTCATCACGCAGACTGTTGTGGAAGACTGTTGTCTTTTGAGAAAATGGCACAGGCCAAGGGTAAAAAAGTTCACTATTTATTTGTGCTGCTGTGCAACAAGACCCAAAGCTCCTCATGTAGCATGACAGGGGAAGAGCCTTGATCATTCACAGTTATATAGAGATTTTCTAAGCATGATTCAAACACAGAAACTGAAGAAGGGAAAGCATCGTCAATCATTGGCTACGTAACAATGTCTGATCGTCTCTGCACCGTTATAAGTCCAGCTCATTCCAACCCTCTAATATTTTACACAAGCAATCTCTGGTAACAACAATTTCTAGTCATGCACACAGAAGGTCAGAACTTCACAAGACACAAATAATCATACTTTATATTTGTGCTGAGAAGAAAAGCATCTAAAACTGCACAACATTTGGTCAAACTTGAGGTTAACTGCTTGTTCAACTTTACTACATCCTTCCCTCTGTCCTCTGTCAAAAATCAGTGTTTATGTGTGTGTTTGTGTGTGTGTGGGGGGGTGGTCAGCCTAGTGGTTAAGGTGTTGGGCTACCAATTGGAAGGTTGTGAGTTCGATTCCTACGTCCACCAAGCTGCCAGTGTTGGGCCGTTGAGCAAGGCCCTTAACCTTCAATTGCTCAGTTGTATAAAAATGAGATAAAATGTAAGTCGCTCTGGATAAGGGCGTCTGCTAAATGCTGTAAATGTGTGTGTGTGTGTGTGTGTGTGTGTGTGTGTGTTTGTGTGTTGATTACACAAGTATCTCACTCTCATGGCTTCTGGGAGAGAGGACACTCATGTTTGCTGATGTGATGATCTTCAATAATCGCTTCTGTCCTTCTAGTTCATGTTTTTTTCTTTTAAAAAACTCCAAATGCTTGTGTTTTTCTCCATGTGCCGAAGCTGCTTTAAAGGCTTCATTGCCTCATTTGACAGCCTATTGCTACATATTATACAGAGAGGATTTGGTACAGCAGAATCACCTGTCGGAATAAACCTACATTTTAAGTATTTTCTATTAAATGTAACTCTCAAGTTCTTGGCAGTCATAGGCTCTTCCTTGGGCCTTTTCCCCTTGCAAAGTAGTTCTCCAAAGACGTTTGTTTTTTTCTTAACTCCTTTTAGCTAGTTTGTGGGCTTCTACAGGTACGAGTCAAGCATGTCAAGAGGAACAGACGGATGTCATTAAAAATTAATCCCGTTTTTTAAGATAAAACATCTTTCAGTGTGTCAAAAATACAAAAATAAGATAAAATATATCTGATATGAAATGATTCAGGGTTTGTTCTATATCAGCGGCTCGTTCTTTATCAACTAGATTGTCCAACTGGCTTACTGACAGACAAACAAACAAACAAATAAACAAACAAACATAAATTTATAAATACATGCATCACCTAGAAACATCAAGTATAATTAGAAATGGTCACATTTTTGCAACCTTTAATAAGGGGGATAAAAAAACAAAAACAAACAAAAATCAGCTAGCGTCAAATGAAAATGACAACGTGTTGAAGAAAGCGGCTCTCGAAGTAAATCCATCACGGGTGCAGCGTTTAGAGACACATCGCTGTTCAATTTCCATGTCGTCACATTGAGTGCTGTTTAATTAGGCTGTCATGCCTGCCATGTGAGAGAGAGGAAAAGGTGTGTGTGTGTGTGTGTGTGTGGGTTTGTGTGTATGCATGTTGTCTGAGGCAGATCCACAAGCCACAACTTATTATCCATGCAAATGAGCTTCACAGATTTATTCCTCAGACTGCTCGGGTTGCTAATCGGCCCTCCGACTCATCATGATCTGATTTCATGTAGTCCGGATCTGAACGACTCTCGTCTCGTGTTTGAGAGAGGGCGTCACGTGTCATTCTTTAATTAATGAAACATTGTTATCATTGGTAAATTGTTGTGCTGTAAGAATAATAGAGGTTCTCACAGTATGTGCACTTGTTGTGGCAGTAACAGCGACTCCCCTCCACTTTAAACACTCAGTATTAGCTCTCTTTTGTCTCTTTGGTTTTTGTAATCATGGACTGCACCTTTTTTGAGGAGTTTATTGATGTCTTGATAGTGATGATTATGATGAAAAAAATCAATGATGATGATGATTATGATGATGATGATGATGATGAAAACAAGAGTGATGATTATGATAAAAAATGATCATAATGATGACAACCAAAAGACATTGATGATGATGATGATGATGATGATGATGATGATGATAACAGTGATCATTATGACAAAAAAGACAATAATGATGATAATGACAACAACAATGATGATGACTAAAAGATGATGATGATGATGATGATGATGGTGATTATGATAATCACAAAAAAGACGATTACGAAAAAGATGACCACGTAATTGATGACAATGATGATGACAATGATGATGACAAAAAAGATGACAATGATGATGATGACGACACTGATGACGATGACAAAAAAGACAATGATGATGATGACAATGATGATGACAAAAAAGATGACAATGATGATGATGACGATACTGATGACGATGACAAAAAAGACAATGATGATGATGATGATGATGATGATGATGATGATGACAAAAAAGATTAAAAAGATTATGATGATGATGATGACGACAATGATGATGGCAAAAAAGCTGATGATGATGATGCAGAGGAGAAGGAGAAGGAGGATGTTAATGGTGATGACGATGATGACAATTATGATGATGATGCCATCGATGAAACTGATAATGAAGATGATGATGATCATATTGATGACATCATCATAGAGCTTCTGACCAGACTGAGACACCTAATATGTCTAAAGTTCCTCACCTTTATGAATCCACATCTAAATCATTGATTTCCAATGAAACCCAAAATAGACTTTTAGAATATTCTTAATAAAGATGTGCCTCTGAACTTGGAAATATGGAAGGAATTCCTGATGGAGATGAAATACTCTCACTTTTTTTTTTTTTTTTTGAAGTATGATTTAAAAGAATTTTCAAAGGTTTTATATCTCTCCTGAACGGGTTTCTAAGGAACTGGGAGGTAAGATGATGATTGGGTCTTGGTAGACATTTGTATGTCAAAGCAATAATAATAATAGTAATAATAATATTAATAATAATATAATAGAAACAGTATTAGAGAATATCGGAGAATATTAGGCTTCTTTACTTTAATAAGGTCTAGTGAGCAAGTGCACTTCAACTGTCATGACAGGAAGTCAAGCAAAAGTGAATTTAATGACAGATCGCTCTTGGCAATTCTTCACTGTGCTTTTACAGCTTCTGCCTTCCAGTTCAATAAAAGAAATAAGGGGGAAAGTCACCACTCATTCTGACCTGTCTGACGTCTGATACGTTCAAATCAAATATAAAGAGCTTTCTGATAAACATTACTGCGTGTATCTCCTGCAGCTCGGTCCTTACGACATTTTGCTGGATTGATAACTGACTTTTATCAGTTTGTGTCTTCTAATTTAATGCAGAATGAACTGGAAATGAGAAAAAAACAAAACAAACAAAAAAAAATCTCGGATCTCTGTGGTGTATGTGGGTGGCAGGT
The DNA here is from genome assembly GCF_030014155.1 of Tachysurus vachellii. Taxonomy (NCBI): domain Eukaryota; kingdom Metazoa; phylum Chordata; class Actinopteri; order Siluriformes; family Bagridae; genus Tachysurus; species Tachysurus vachellii. The sequence goes on along the minus strand of NC_083464.1, from coordinate 4,573,973 downwards.
CATTTTTATGAGCTGCTTTATGAGTGTACACAGCAGAAACCTCCTGCAGTTTGTCTTTGCCGGGGCTATCAGTGGGTTTGACAGTAGTGCGTTTAAATTGGACCTCTACCTGTCCACATGCCTCACACCAGTGTCTGAAGTCACTCTGCGCTTTCCTTTTCTTTGGGATTTTATAGAAAGAGGAAAAGGGCTTGTCCATGGCGTTGCCCAGAGTCTTGGCTCACTTCCTGTATTTGGGCTGCATGATACAATAGCTTTGAGCTTTGAAGGCACAGGAACTAGAAGTTCTCTGAGCAGTATTACCAGGTCTTTTTTTTAATGACAAAGGATGACTGCTAACATTTACATTTCCTGCATTTAGCAGACGCTCTTATAATAGAGACTTCAGGTGCTTTGAAGTCTCTATTAATGAATACATCAGTTCAATAGGTTACAGACTTAGAATACCATCAACCTAAAACTCTGTATAGAGTTTTTTTTCCCTAAATACATACATAAAATGCGCTAGTTTAAGTGTCTCAAGAAGAGGTAGGTCTTCGCCCGTTGTTGCCAGTGACTCATCTGTTCGGCCATCTAGGGAAAGTGTATTCCTACCTCTTACCCTTGAAAGATAGTGGGATCAATCGAGCAGTGCTGGTAGAGGCAGTGCTAAGGCAGTGAGGTGCAGTGTGAGAAGTGATAAGAGCTTTGAGGTAAGAGGCAGTTGGTCTATTTTTTTTTTCAAGTCCCTCCTCACAAAAGATAAATGAATAAAATAAGAAATTTTTTTTGGTACCTTCAGAATAGGAAATCGTTGGTGCCTCTGGTGTGTGTGTAGTTAGTACAGTTAGTTTGCTTTGCTAGTTTGGCCATGCTAGTATAAACCCGAGAGTTTAGCATGTAAACAAAAATTAAGCTTCGCTTTAGTTCTGGCAGGCCACGTCGTCAAGCGTGCATCAGCTGTTAATCAGCAGTCCACGACGCTCACCAATCCGGTTACGTCATCCATATTACCCGACCATTTAAATTCCCATTCATTGAGCCGCTTTCCAGCGCGTCGCCCGATGCTGCGACTTAAACTCCCTCCTCCAACCCCGACTCCACCATGCCGGAACCCGTGTTCGTTGTACCAGTTACATCTTAAATCTCCACATTTTTCTCTCTCTCTCCCTCTCTCTAATTATTTATTTATTTATCCATTTATTCATTTATTATTTGCAACAACAACAACAAAAAACTCTATGCATGATCACTGGTTCTGTTATGGGGGGTCTATTCTATTTTCTAGTTGCTGCTCTCCCCGCCCGGTCCATGCATGCGCACGGACGGGCGCGTGGATTCCTGCCCCGAACAGAACCATACCGCCAACACTAACTGTATGCTATCATCTAATAAACTCTCATTTGACAAAGTGGTCCTGACAGAAGTGATCGATTAACATTAACATAACGATTAACAAATGTATGCTATACATTTTGGCTACTACTATTATTCCTGATCAGAAACAAAATGCTGGACAGGCCATTCCCAGTTACCACACGCCCACAAGAAACAGACTACAAGTGAGACAGGTGACTTGCTTTGTAGTATGAACAAAGAGTTAAAAGTAGGTTTGATGTTGCAAGAGTTTATGGCCTCTTTAAAGACAGATGATGAATTAAAGGAAAACATATAAAATGCATAGTAAGCCTCCAGAAAACCTTCAGCATTCTGGAGCTGTACTGGTGCAATGAACACCATGCTTCCAAAATATCGTCCCTCAGTTGATGTTTTGATGATGTTTATGATGATCGAACACATCGCTCCAAAATCTCCCACAAGTGGTTGATTAGTTTGAGATGTAGAGAGTGTGAAGGCCACAGGATATGGTTTGTATGATTTTCATCCTTCATCAGTGAACATGGTATGAGTCCGAAAGGAAGAGACCGTGCTATTCTACAGAAAGCAGCTGGACCAAGGCTTGGCGAGATAGGGAAGGACCGCAGCAATAAGAACAGTGTGGTCCAGGGAGTGTTTCCACTCCTAGAATGCAAATCAGAGAGGATGAGGAGGAGGAGTTTCATCTTGCAGGTTATTTGGTCCTTCAACCAAGACAATTCTGTTTCGCGAAAGGAAAGAAAGTGAAAAACAAAACGGCACAATTAAAACAGAACAACAAAATCAAAACATAAGAACAGAATAAAAAATACAACAAAATAAAAACAAAAAAAATAAAAAATTCAAAAAACACAACAAGATTGTACATATAATAAGCTGATTCATGGTGGATCTCAGAAGCAATATTCTTTATACACTAGGCTTTTGGCAGATAATGAGCCATGCAGATCTGGCAACCCTATGTCTGTAGAAGAGAAAATAACAGCATAAAATGTTCTAAAAATATAATACTAGAATATCTGTGTGATTTCGACCTAGAAAGGCTTAGTGAACATGTTAAGCATGCAGACGGTGAGCTTAATTCTGTGTTACAAAAGCTAGTTGACTGTAATGGATCAGTGTAAGATGATGGATTAGAGGTGGATGAAGGATGAAATTAAACACTGGTTGAAGGACATAACCTTATCCTCATTCATCTATTGTGTCTGTGTGTCTGTGTGTGTCTGTGTGTGTGTGTGTGTGTGTGTGTGTGTGTGTGTGTGTGTGTGTGGTGTGTGTGTAAATATATGTACCACCAAATTCATACAGAGTGACCTTGATCATGTAATAAAGCCACACACACACACACACACACACAGCGCCATACAAATTAATTATAGAAATTAATTGAATTGAAATAAATTGCTTAGTGGTTAGCACGTTCGCCTCACACCTCCAGATTTGGGGGTTCGATTCCCGCCTCCACCTTGTGTGTGTGGAGTTTGCATGTTCTCCCTGTGCCTCGGGGGTTTCCTCCGGGTACTCCAGTTTCCTCCCCCGGTCCAAAGACATGCATGGTAGGTTGATTGGCATCTCTGGAAAATTGTCCGTAGTGTGTGATTGCGTGAGTGAATGAGAGTGTGTGTGTGCCCTGTGATGGGTTGGCACTCCGTCCAGGGTGTATCCTGCCTTGATGCCCGATCGATAACGCCTGAGATTACTTACTTATTTCTACTTACTTGATTTGGATTATAAACCCGAACTTTTTTTATTTTTATTCATTCATTTTTGAAGGCTGAGGTTTGTTGTGCTATAAGAGCAGCTTCTATCGACCACATTGTAACCAGTCGTGTATTTTATTTATCCTTGTGAATCACTAAGAGTCATTGTAAAAGGCAGTTCAGAGCTTTGTAGAAATGATTTGTGTTAGTTTGCATTTTTATTCCACTTTTTTATTGCTAACTTGCTACAAAATGCAATACTTAAAAAGCAGCATCTAGAGGAGAAATTTATGCAAATTGACAAAAAATAAGTACGGTGCGTTAAAACCCAGAAATGCAAAACACAACAAAAATAAAAATCACAACATCAAAATCAAAACATAAGAGCAAAATAAAAAGACTAGATAAAAAATAAAATACACAGAAACAAAATCACAACAGCAAATTCAAAACATATGAACAAAATTAGGGGGCACGGTGGCTTAGTGGTTAGCACATTTGCCTCACACCTCCAGGGTTGGGGGTTCGATTCCCGCCTCCGCCTTGTGTGTGTGGAGTTTGCATGTTCTCCCCGTGCCTCGGGGGTTTCCTCCGGGTACTCCGGTTTCCTCCCCCGGTCCAAAGACATGCATGGTAGGTTGATTGGCATCTCTGGAAAAATTGTCCATAGTGTGTGATTGCGTGAGTGAATGAGAGTGTGTGTGTGCCCTGCGATGGGTTGGCACGCCGTCCAGGGTGTATCCTGCCTTGATGCCCCATGACGCCTGAGATAGGCGCAGGCTCCCCGTGACCCGAGGTAGTTCGGATAAGCGGTAGAAAATGAATGAATGAATGAATAAATTACTGAGGTGTTTACTAAAGATAAGTGGATGAATGTAATGGGTACAAACAAAGCTTTAACGTTAGAAATAACCGTTAGAAACAGATTAAATATAATGGAAAGACTTTATTTTTTATTAATTATTAATATTTAATTATTGATATTAATTAAACTGTTTCTTTTATATTTTTCATGTTCTATAAAGCTGCTTTGAGACAAAGTCCATTGGGCAAGTGAAATACAAATAAAATTGAAATGAATTGAATTGAATTGAATATTACAAGTTTACAACAACCCAGTCAGATTATTAAAACCTAATGAGAGACATGGGTTTTAATTCCACACTTGAAATAGTATCATTCTATATGCAGTGACAGAATTTTGCTCATTTTAAGCCTTCATTTCTAAAAAGAAGTAAAATAAGCTACCAAAAAAGAAGAACAAAAGTAAAAAGATCTAGAAATTTAACTCTTTTTACCAGCGTTTGGGACATTTTCAATCAATATAAACAATGTCTGATGTTGTGTCTGTGAATTACAGAGTCAGGACTCTGTTGTTCTTTCAGTGTGTTTTAGACGTGTGTTTGTCCTGCTGTTGATTCTCTTACACTGAACTTTAGTGTTGAAGAGAAATCTGAGCTGCTTTTTAGATGAACAAACACTCGGAGCATCTCAGAGAGCAGAAATGGGTTTGATATCAACATTTACTCTGAAGATTTTTCTTTGAAAAAGAAACATTTGTGTGAAATAAACAAACCGTTTTAGTATGTTTGGAACTTTTCTATGAATATATCGCCTCTAGTATTGTAGAGAAAAACAGAAATAGTGATGAAACAATACAAATTCTTAAAGTCCTGTCAACTTTAATATGAAGCTCATATTCAATTCAATTCAATTCAATTTTATTTATAAAGCACTTTTAAAATCAGCCTGAGCTGGCCAAAGTGCTGTACATAGAGTTACAAGAAAAGGAAAAATAAATAAATAAATAAATAAATAAATAAATAAAAAACATGTACAAATTGCCAACAATTAAAAGCAAGGAAAAGAGGTGTATTTTTAACATGGACTTAAAGCAAGCCACAAGCCCCCCATCATCATAAAAAATGATTTTTATTCTTTTTGCAGTGAAACCTACATGAATATATGTTCATGTTGTTTTAGTGAAATATATTTATCTTTTCTTAAAGTACACACATCACACACACAAAAATAGAATTCGTTAACCGTGTTTCAGAGTTCACCCACCGACAGCTTTTCTGACAGCCGCACGAACGTCTCTGAGAAGATATTTAAAACAATGATACTTTGAAAATTAAATTAAAATCCGATTAATTTCTGTTTACTAACTGCTTATCTGTGGGACTGGAGCTACGGTGCGCTAGCTGTCGCTAGAGAGTCTGTTGCGTTTCATCAATCAGCATGGCCAGAAACTGCCTACATTCACAGGAAGAGGCTGTGTGACTGACACTGCAGGCAATCAAGCTCAGATTTCTTCCAGTCTCACAGTAAACACACAGGCCTCATGTTTAGTCACTAAAAACTGCTTTACAGAAAACTTGTGCTATGAACTTTTTCTGGTCCAGAAAATGACTCGCTTGGAAAAGCACATCGTGTGACAGGGTCTGTCGTACACCGGTGTACAGAAGTGTGTATATTTAGAAGAACAAACAGCCAATTAGACTGTAACCTGCAAGAATGTGGAAGAAAATTGAGGACTAGGCCAGCTGTAATTATAATATACTTCATATTAAATAAACAGTGTGGCTTTTTTATGCTCTGTTTTCATATCCAGAGAGTGCAAGATCGAATGCTGCAGATTATAAGGTACAGTGTGTCATTTAAATGGGTTTGTTTGAAGCATTCATCACATGCAAGTAATGAAATGATTGCAAAAGTTAAAACACACACTCAGACACACACTACTACTACTACTACTACTACTTACTACTACTACTACACAAGGTTCATGTGGCTAGTAAAAAAAGAGTAAGCACCTCCTTGACTGTTTATATGTTTTATAAGATAAAGTACAGCAAGATCTTTCCAGACAGGAGGCCATAAAAATGATGACACAACAGATTCAGAGATGAAACTCCATATTCAATAATTATATTATTGCTTTTTAACATTATTCCACACACAGCATTGCGTTTTGATGAAAATGACTTGGTATAGATTAAACTGCTGGTTAGATTAAAAGCAATTTACAGTCATTTATAACCCTTTATAGTTTCTTTCCGGATTTAAGAATGAACAGGAAGGAAAAGTGTTAGTCCTATCATTGACTCAGACTTGATCAGGTTCATCCAAACATGAAATAAACAAAGGTAATGGAAAGACGTCACAATGAGTCCCAGTCCATGAATAACATATACCGTATACTCTAAATCCATGTAGAAACCATAAAGATTCTAAGAATCATTATTTAGCATAAGTTTTCTAAAAGGACCAGAGCAACTCTGAGCAAGGAAAATACACCAACTTTTATCTTAGAGAGCAAGTTGGGCTTAACCTGTTACTAGGTATGACATATTCTTTTGTAGACCGTGATTGGTTGTTCAATTAAAATAAAATAAAAAAATTATAAATAGGAGGGGGCACGGTGGCTTAGTGAATGAATGAATGAATGAATGAATGAATGAATGAATGAATGAAAATAGGAGCGCTTTTAAAATCTGGTCTATTATTAGCCTTCACTTTGTCTCTATGTTATAATATTTGAGTCTATATCGTGTAGGGATTACGCTTGTTATCGATCATATTAGAGATGTTCTAACATCTGTATGTTATAAATGTAATAAATGTAATGTAAATGTAAACATCTCCGACACAGAGCAGAAATGCAGTTCAATGTTTCAGCTCTGTTTTGGAGATGTTATACGTTTATATATATATATATATATATATATATATATATATATATATATATATATATATATATATATATATATATATATATATATATATATATATATATATATATATATATATATATATATATATATATATATATATATATATATATATAATATATATACGTATATATATATATATATATATATATATATATATATATATATATATATATATATATATATATAATATATACGTATATATATATAAATATATATATATATATGAAATGCCTTTAAGAGGAGAAACTGTCTGAAAGGTGACGAGGGAGAAGAAGTCTGTTGTATACAATATTTAATAATGATAGTGAGTTAATAAGATGATAAATATTAGATCATATTATATATTACATATATGTGTATTCATACATGATCTAATATGTATTATCTTATTAACTCACTATCATTATCCTCCTCACTACTCCTAAGACACGACACTACTCCTAAGTCCTCCTCACTACTTCTAAGACTTTTTGACCTTATGAGCCTTTTAAGGGTTAAGAATAATTTATGAATAAATTTTATCTTTACTAGGATCTCTTACAAGCTCAGGAATGTCGATGAGAGCTGGTGGGTGTTTCCTCTTAGCATGTACAGCTGATATGTATCAAAGAGCAGGAAGTATTTCCCGTTACTCTTTTTGTAATGGAATAATAAGAATTTATAAGATTAAGGTGATTTGTACTCAAGTTCATGGTGAGATTTCACACTGCAGTCACTGAGAGCTTATGTATACAAGTTTCACTAACATACAGTAGAGGGGTGAATGGCTGAAGGTTGCTTTTATTCAGATATTCTGAAGGAGCTCTGGTGTTAGGCAGCACTGTGTTGTGGTACATGTACAGCTAAACAGATCTGGGTTCAATCCTGAGCTTTGATTCTTATCAACTATGTGTTTTACTATATTTTCTCTGTTTTTTTTTTTTCACTATAACTTTTTTAAACTTTAAACTATAAAATTGTGTTTCTGTACATATGTTAAGCTGCTTTGGGACAATGAGAATTGTTAAATGTGCTATACAAATAAACTGAATTGAAATGAACTGAATTACTGAGATGATTCCTAATGACGAGTCGATGAATATAATGGGTACAAACAAATCCTAATGGGTAAAATAACCATCAGAAACAGTTTACATCTAATGTTAAGACTTCTAATGGAAACCAGTAAAACCCATTAGATTAGAAATCCATCAATGGGAAGCATTCTGCCTATTTCCATTTGGAAACAAGATCAGGATTTAAAGAATTAAACATCAACCATTGTTAAGTTTAATTATGTCATTCAGGATAGAAAAAGAAATGGATACAACACATTATACAAGCACAAATGCTCTGGATGTTCACTCTGCCACTTTACCTCCATCCCCAAAACCCACAATTCTTCTAACAGCATATGCAACATCGACATACTGTATATACATACAGGACTCCAAACTACAGTAAAACCAAAACGAACACCTGGAGCCTCACCGATATAAATGTTGAATGTGCACTTAGGCCGTGGGTTTGATGTTTGATGTTGTCAGAGATTTACCAGAGCAAGCTGGACCTTTGAAGTATTTCTATACATCAATGATGTACTACAGCGTTATGGCACTATTAGAGAGGCCTACTTTAATCTTTTTTATCCCTGCTGCTGGTCCTTTAAAAGGTACTTCAGATAATAGATTTGTTGAAAATATAACAGCACAAAGGTTAGCCAAACAACGTTCTCCTTTAGATCATTACCAAGCATCTTTCACTAGGAAATGACTGCAGCTGAAATCTTTTTTTTTTTTTTTTTACTACACAAGGTTCATGTGGAGGGATCACTGGGTTCTTTGAAGTACCTCTGACATACATTTTTATAATAAACACAGATGACAGTATGAACTCAGGACTTTTACGCTACGAATGATGGTACTGTATAAGGCAAGAAAACATTTAATATGAGTTGGTCCAGTTGTAGAACTAATACTGACATACTATTTGGTCAGGATCAAATGTTTAGCCATAGTTGTGTTAACTCTTATACCTTTACTGTGCACTGAAACAGTTGATAACTTCAAGTTAAAACTAGAATGAATTTCCTAGTTAATCAATAACACTGTAGCACACAGTTATAGAAGGAGAAATGATGAATAAACACACTCTCCGGTGTTATCCAGATGTGGATGGGTTTCCTTTTGTCTCATTCTTCCTCATATTGTCTCCGAGAGTTTTTCCTCACCACCGTCACCTGTGGCTTAATCATTAGAGATTAAACACACACACACACACACACACACACATATATATACTCACCGGCCACTTTATTAGGTACACCTTACTAGTACCGGTGTGGTCTTCTGCTGCTGTAGCCCATCCGCCTCAAGGTTCGACGTGTTGTGTGTTCAGAGATGCTCTTCTACATACCTCGGTTGTAACGAGTGGTTATTTGAGTTACTGTCGCCTTTCTATCAGCTCGAACCAGTCTGGCCATTCTCCTCTGACCTCTGGCATCAACAAGGCATTTGCGCACACAGAACTGCCGCTCACTGGATATTTTCTCTTTTTCGGACCATTCTCTGTAAACCCTAGAGATGGTTGTGCGTGAAAATCCCAGTAGATCAGCAGTTTCTGAAATACTCAGACCAGCCCGTCTGGCACCAACAACCATGCCACATTCAAAGTCACTTAAATCACCTTTCTTCCCCATTCTGATGCTCGGTTTGAACTGCAGCAGATCGTCTTGACCATGTCTACATGCCTAAATGCATTGAGTTGCTGCCATGTGATTGGCTGATTAGAAATTTGCATTAACGAGCAGTTGGACAGGTGTATATATATATATATATATACAGTATATTTATATTTGTGTAAAGATGCTTTGTGACATTGTTCATTGTTACTGTAAATCTGTCTTGAAGTTAATTCTCTTTACCTGTACACTGGCAAAATTGAAAAATATTTTTATGACATTTTGGGTCCCTTATAGGACATTTTTAATATGTATTAACAAATTATTTTAGTGCTGCAAGTCAGTTTGGTTTGACTTTTCTTTTAACAGGAGGCTATTAAAAAAAGACTAAGCACCTCCTGGAATGTTATATACGAAAAAGAAAACTCACATGATTTCTCACACGATCTTGGTAAAGCATCTTTACCAACATGTACTATATTTTTCCCAAAAATATACTATATCTCTTGTTATTTCTCAATTCTTTCTCTTGGTTATTTTATAGAAAGTAAAATACAGCAAGTTCCTTACAGACATGCCAACAGAAAGGCCATAAATATCCAATAGCATAAATAACATAATGAATTCAAAGATAAAAATCTATATTCAATAAAAATAATAATAATACCCAAAGATGATTCAGTCCAAATTAACCCTAGACATTCCCTCTAGATATCTGCATAAAATGTACTACATTAACATAAATAAATTGCACTTTAACATCATTAATAGCCCATTAATTCTAGCCCACACTAGTTCCAGCTGGTTTTAAACATCTGGAATAGTACAATTTCTTTTCATGATTCATTAAGTCTCAGTATCCTCATGGCTTATACCGGAGTCAGGGTGAGGTGTGGAATGATTATGAACGCCTGCTTTCAGCTACAACGCAGCCTATGAATTGATTATGCCCATCAGGACGGGGTGATTATAACTGTCACCATCTTAGATCCAGCATCTGAGTGCACACAGTCCTCGAACAGATGGTACCGAATTATGCATCTGGTTGGAACAGTAAATATTGACAGGTGTATCGGGTTCTTTCCACAGCTCTCTGTGGGTGGTGTAAAGGGGGCATGCTAATTGGCAGCCTCCTCTGTGAGCCAGGCCATTGGCAGCTGCCTGACACACTCGTATCGACTTTGCTTGGCTGAAATTCTTCCACGTCCCTTCTCCGCTCTTTGCTCCCCAAAACAATGGCTCCTCTGACAATCTGCTTACGCGCTAGTTCAACAAAGAATTCATTTCTGAACACATTTGACATCATGTACTGTCCTGAACTCTCCAGTGAGCGAAATCGATTGCCGTACCTGGGTGCAGTCGGCTTTAGAAAATTGCAGCAATTTTACTCCGAATGTTGGTGGAACATAATTCGACGTGTCCAACAGACAGCAAACTTGTCATAGAGTCCTGTAGGTGAGCAAGGCCAATCCATAAAGGCTCCATGGAGGACTAAAGTCTGTATTAAACGGATCATCAAAGCCTTAACAAGAGTTCGATCTATCTACCCGCTATTCTGTTCTGAAACGTCAAACAGTGTTGTTTGTTGACCCATAATATAGGAGGTGACACATGCACCAAACGATTGCCTTCATATTGAACAACAACACATTAGAGTCTTTGTGAAAGAGATACAAATAAAAAGAGACAACGGCATCATATAAGAATTTCAATGGAATATGTTCAGAGTTGTCTCTAAAAAGGGTTCTTCAATGCCACAGTGTGAGCCATGAGGAGAACCAATAAAGTCAATAAAAAAAAAAAACACTTGCAAAATTTTTACCTTTTCCATTTCCACTTTCAAACAAATTCACACGTAAAACCGAGAACAGTTAAATTTTCCTGTGATCAGAAGAAAATTCTAGGATGCCAATAGTATTTACATACAGTACGTATACAGTATATACAAAAATGTCTGAAACACAAAAAGAAGGAAAGTAGAAAGTGTCAATTTTCATAGCATTTTTAACGCTAATGCTGTAGCTTTCAATGGGCTTGTGTTTAAATGCTCCAGCTGAAAGCATATTGCAGGACAAATGGATCAGAAAATGGTATCAACTTATCCAGCAAGATTCTGCATTGTCGTCCAAGTGAGCAAGCTTAGAGCATTTTCCAGAGATGCCAACATTGCTAACTAGATCATATTAGCAGAAAGAAAAAATAAAATAACAGTCAATAAATGAAGGACAAGCAATAATCAGCAGCTCCAGTTTTTTTACAGAAGAAACAATATACACATATTTCAAATAGTTTGTACTTTGTGTGTGTGTGTTTGTGTGTGTGTGTGTGTGTGTGTGTGTGTGTGTGTTTAGTTTTCAGGCTCTGATCAAGTTTCAGTGTCAAACTCATACATACTACACAAACTGAGAGCCCCATTAACTTGTGTGAACTTATTTCTCTTTATCTCCAAATGTCATAAGTTTCAGATACTGAACCAGTGTTTACAAGATTACAAGTTTAGTCATGAGTTTTAAGTCAGAAACAGAACTTTTGTTTGAAAGTTTAACCATCTTGAAATATCTTACAGTTTACAGCTAAAGCATTCATTTTTTTCACCGTTACATTTGCAGAAATTTTAGTTGATCGTCTATGAGCAAGTTTGTGCAGTTTCTGAAAATCTTGAATTCACACAACCCAGGCTTGGTAAAGGTCCAGAAAATGTACATGTGAAAGCGTTTCTGATAACTATTCATGAACCGTAAGATTTATTATCATGTCGTCACTCATTATCTACTGTATGTGTAATATATATCTACATTTACAGCATCTAGCCGACATCCTTTATCCTTTATTCATCTATCAATGAATACATAGATACTGGTGAACTAAGTCACGGCCTGAGAATAGCAACAAATGCATGGACCACTTCATTGAGGTATTAAAGTTCTAGTTTTACTTCATAAAGATGTAGGTTTTCAGACCTCAGTTGAAGACAGCCTCAAACTCAGCTGTTGGTGGAATGAACTTCCCCTAGATGTCCAAACAGCTGAGTTTAATGCGAGAAGAAAAAGAAATGATGATGGATTCAGTTCTTCCTTTTACCCTGAAAGATGACGGGATCAGTCGAGGAGTGCTGGGGGATCTGAGGGAAGATCTGTGTGCTGTAGTGCAGGGTGTAATAAGTGGGCATTGGACAACTGGTCCTAGGCAAGAATCTGTGTTTTTTTTAGCTACCAGAAGCCAAACATCTACATCAAGTCCTACAATCTTTCTCCAGTATTTCCATACCATTCAATACCTGTAATGCAATATTTACAAGTTTCATCTGATGATCTCATGAAAGGCCAAATGATTTTCCATCCACATTGTAAGTGCAGAAACGTGTCAGTATAGAATGCCTTGAATTCTAACTCTAGGCGCTACAAGTTGACCTGAATGACTAAACATCTTCGCAGTTGTTACTGTACACACAGCTGTTCGATCACATCACTGCCAATCCATATAAATAAGGAGATGGAGCGATAGGAAGACTAAGACAGATGGGGATCTGGGAAGCAGACATAAATCTTGCTCAGATATTTTGAGCTTCGTTTAGCTTGAAAAGGAAAAAGATACTGAGCACAAAGATGAAGAAAGAAAACAATGTGCATCAGGAAAGCCAAAGTGCTGGTTTTGCTGTAATGAGTAGAAAATAAATCATGGGAAAATGTCGCCTGCACTCCCCACAGATGCACTTTATCATGGACCGTCAAGTAAGGCCAAGGTGGTGAGGGACGCTGAGAACTGGTCGAGTAGCAAATATGTATGAAGGAAAACATTTCAGACATGCTATAATAGGAAAATAATCAACAATGTGATACTATGAAGAAGAGGAGCTCCTGTTCCCACACTGAATTTGTCACAGAATCACCATTTGCTTCTTGGTTTCCATAGGAATGTCAAGCGGCATGTGTTTGTTTTCGTTGCTGTTCTGGTTGTGTCTCCATTCCTTCTTCCACTGTTTGCTCAATCCCTGAATTGCGTGCAGCTGTTTTTGGTTATTTGTTGAGTAGGTCACATATTTATACTCAGTTGTGTTTGTGAAAAAAATGCCTTGAATCTTATGGTTGTTTTATTTATAATTCCGAACCTTTGTGCATGTACTGGCAACCTGTATCATCTCAGTCGATAAAAGTCAATTATTTCTCTGTAAGCACAAGTGCCGAGGACCGTTATTCCTCAAAGATAAAATTTTTGTTTGTTTGTTTTTATTATTAACCAAAAAAGCACAAGTTCCTGTTAGCAGTTTATAGCAGTTTATAGCACGTCTTTCACTCACCACCCTCCCCCACCTTTAAGATCATGTGAAATGTTCGCCATATACGACCCTGTGAAATATCTCTAACTATCGAGTGTGTTCGTATAAAGCTGTGATTTGCAGCTGAACTTGTGTCCAATCAGATCTGAGCATTCAAGAGCACTTTATAAACCTGTGTTGTATGTTTCTGGTTGTATTTATTATATATATTTATAGCCAACATCTTGCATTCTACTACAGCGTGAAAGAGAGTAAAACTGGTGTGAAAGAATCATTTTAATGAGGAATTAAGAAGCATGTTCATTCAGTACATGCTGTGTCTCATATACGGCATGGCTACTGTACATGTGCTGTAGTGAAGAAGGGTGAATCTAGGAGCATTTTAATTAGAGACCCAGAGGATTCAACCTCGGCTCGTTTCGGATGCAGGCGTCGGATTAATTGGCTCCTCTTGTGTTCTTGTGGATCTTTATCTTCTCTGCTGTCTCTAGCCAGCTTCCATGTGTTTAAAGAAACACCTTGTGCAAATATTAACTCTCAAAAAGCATCAGCATTTGGCAGGAAGATTTCTGTGTCTGCTCTAAATTTAAGAACCGGACTGAACCTGCTTGTGCATCCTAGGAGCTTACCATAAAATTCACCATAACTATCAATATCCACACTGCTCCTCTGTTTTCCTGTTTATATCTCTACACTCTTCTCTCTTGTGGTCTGGTTTTACTTCTCTCTCGCACAGAGTCTCTATAATACAGAGATTTAGATAGACAATCTGAGTGGAATATAAAGCTGCACTTGCTACAACAGAGCGATCTACATTTTTCCTACATAATACAGTTTTAAATAAAGAGGTTCCTCTGAGTTCTTCATAGAACCTGAGGGTACTGTGCTGGAACAATATATATAACAACATAGAAACCTAGGATAGCAAATCAGCTTTTATAAAACAATTATACAACTCAAAGAATGTGTAAGGTGAAATGGGTGCCATTACTTTTTACATTTGGAGTTTCATCTCTATGCAGATAATGCTGTGAGATGTTTTGAAATGATGTGTTTAGAAAAGGAATCACTGAAATGGTGAAAAAACCTGTTAACATGAAGACTCCAATAATGATCTCAGGAAGCTCTTATTCAGTCATTCATTCATTCATTCATTCATTCATTCATTCATTTTCTACCGCTTATCCGAACTACCTCGGGTCACGGGGAGCCTGTGCCTATCTCAGGCGTCATCGGGCATCAAGGCAGGATACACCCTGGACGGAGTGCCAACCCATCGCAGGGCACACACACACACACACACTCATTCACTCACTATGAACAAATTTCCAGAGATGCCAATCAACCTACCATGCATGTCTTTGGACCGGGGGAGGAAACCGGAGTACCCAGAGGAAACCCCCAAGGCACGGGGAGAACATGCAAATTCCACACACACAAGGCGGAGGCAGGAATCGTACCCCGACCCTGAAGGTGTGAGGCAAACAAACATTATATATGTTAAACACTAAGCCACCGTGCCCCCTGCTTTGAAATATATTTTTTCATATATATATATACATATATATATATATATATATATATATATATATATATATATATATATATATATATATATAAAAATATGTGTGTGTGTGTGTGTGTGTGTGTGTGTGTATGCATTTGCATAGACTATTTGCACCAGAGTGAAAATTAAATGACAGATTTTTAACTAGGAATCTTATCTTAAAAGTGATTCAGGACCAATCACAGAGCAACTCAGAGCAAGGAAAATACAACAACTTTTACCTCAGAGAGGAGGCGGGGCTTAACCTGTTACAAGGTGACATTGTTTTGAAGACTGTGATTGGTTGTCCAATAAACAAAATAGGAGCACTTTTAAAATATGTATCAGAGATGTTACCGCTAATATGATTGGTCACAAAAATAATCCCTACACAATCTAATCTGTATTTTATTAACTCAGTCATTATTATATATTGTAAACACATTTCTTCTCCCTTTTCACCTGTCGGACATTTTCTCCTCTGATAAAGAAACTCTTAATTCTCTTAAAAGTCCTTCTCACTACAATTAACACTTTTTGATCTTATGAGCTCTTTAAGGGTTAAGATGCCAGGGCTGTCAAGTGTCACGCATTGAGAGTGATTTAGGTCTTTTATCACGCTCTCCCGCCACACATTGTATTTCTCACGCAGAAAAACTTACTATTTATCATATATTTAATATACCGCAGCGCCCAAAATGTATCAGTCCACACCGCTGTGGAACCGGGCAGGAATCAAGCACGTCTCAGTTCTCAGTCAAGCCTGACACTTATCAGCCAATCAAAAAAAGAGGCTACACAATAGCCAATCAGAAAATAGCACTATTGTATATGGGTAAGATTTAACGCAAAAACCAATTAAAAAAAAATCACATTCATTAGAGAGGGTATTTTCGATGGTCGGTTTGAACAAAACCTCAACACGAAACAGCTTGTCTCTGGACGGGACATTGTCCTCAATCATGACCCTAAAAATGTCTGGGCTTGAGCCGGACTGTTTTAAATGGGAGCAACATTACAAATGATAAAGGAGTTCAAAAAGGCAACAAACACTTACAATAAACAACACCAGTCAAAATATCTTTATTTTATTTTATTTTATTTTATTTTATTTTATTTTATTTTATTTTATTTATTTATTTATTTATTTATTTATTTATTTATTTATTTTTGGGGGGGAGCCCTGGGATGCTTTATGAATAACTTTTATCTTTACTCGGATCTTCTCTTTAATTATAAGGGGGAACACCGATATTCCTAAAAATTTTCTTCGAATTCCGTCACTAGGTGAATTTTTCTGAACACGGGCCTTGGAGTTTTTGGTCATCAATACTATAGACAATTTATTTTATAACGCAATGTTGTTATTGTTGAAATAAAATGATACTGTTTGAATATGTATTCTCTTGTATATAATGTGTAGTTGAACCACCCCTACTAACCCTAATCACCCTCATGATGGTCCTAAATAAAGAACCATTTTAGGAAGCTTTCCTTTCAATGTCTGAGTGTGGTATGAGGTATTAGGAAGTAAGACTTAAATAAATACAGACTTTGCTTAGATAACAGGGATGATCGCTGGCTTAGGAAGTCCTGTTGAATTAGTGAAAATTTAGTGCTACAGTATTCCCGAGGTCTGATGGTGATGTACTGTATGTTCGTAGTTCATAGAGCACTTTATCCTGGTCGAGATCACAGTGGATCTCGAGTCTATCCCAGAAACACTGCAGGAATACATCCAGGAAGGAGACTGTCTGCTGTTCCACACACACTCCTGTCAATCCTAGCCATGTTTGTAAGAGAGATTTCTTTTTAATTACACATGAAGACCAATGGAGGGCAATGAATTTGTCATTTCTATTAGATTAACCAAGGTGGATAATGAAGGTAATAATTTGTTACATGAACTATTATAAATGATCATAGTACACATAGTAATTTGATTACTTTTGTAATGGATGTTTGCGTTTAGTCACAATTGTAAATGAAATATTATGCCAGAGCTGTTTGATTTTTTTCTTTACCACCTTCATAAGAAAGGAAATACTTGGGTCAGGGTGGGGTGTAATTATTTTCTATAATACCACATTCTGAAGTTTTCATTCCTCTCATACAGTAATAAAGTCATTATTTATCCTTTTGTAATTACATTAAACATTAAAATACCTTCATGAAACAAGTTCCTGTTCCCACTTACGTTACAGCAGCTATAAACACTTTTTCTCTCACCAGCCTTTCTTTCTTTCTTTCTATTGAAATTGATACAGAATAAAGATGCAGTTTGTCTGTTGTTAGCAAGAAACCTCAACGCGTAACCTCCCTCTGTCCTGAAGATGCTGGGAAACCTCAAGTTATAGCTTTATGTTACATTTTAATGAAAACAATACCAATCATACACAAATGCATGACCATATTCCTTGCTTTACTTTAACATAAATCACTTAACATGACATAACTTCAACATAAACACACAACACACACAACATGCAACAACGATTAACAAAGACAGTTACCAAATGGCATGTATATACAGTATATAAAGCAGCATATTAGGAACAACGACAAAACTAATGCTAAAACACCTGACCTCAAGCGAGCAAAACCACTTGGGAATGTCCAGATAGTTTCTAACGCTTGACCTCAGACTGGATGTTTGAAGACTTCACTTTTGATATCGCGTGAAATGAACTGAAATATAGGGATGTTTTATCATTATTTCCTGATATCTCTTCTTCTACTTTCAGATTTTCCCCTTATGGGTTGCCACAGTGAATCATCTGTTTCTACCTCACTCTTTCCTCGGCATCCTCTACTCTCGCACATATATCTCCATTTTGTCCTTTCTCTTGACCTCTTACCTGGCAGCTCCATCTCCAACATCCTTCTACCAATATCTCCCTCTTCTGTACATGTCCAAACCATCCCAATCTAGACCTGAGCTGCCCCTCTGATTCATTCATTTATTCATTCATCTTCTACCGCTTATCCAAACTACCTCGGGTCACAGGGAGCCTGTGCCTATCTCAGGCGTCATTGGGCATCAAGGCAGGATACACCCTGGACGGAGTGCCAACCCATCGCAGGGCACACACTCACACTCATTCACTCACGCAATCACACACTAGGGACAATTTTCCAGAGATGCCAATCAACCTACCATGCATGTCTTTGGACCGGGGGAGGAAACCGGAGTACCCGGGGGAAACCCCCGAGGCACGGGGAGAACATGCAAACTCCACACACACAAGGCGGAGGCGGGAATCGAACCCCAACCCTGGAGGTGTGAGGCGCTAAAGATGTGCTAATGTGCTAACCACTAAGCCACCATGTATCAATGTATTCAAGTATCAATTTCTATAAAGAACCAAACCAAACTTATCAGCCAATAGAATAAGACAAATAATATGAGAATTTGTAGATGTATTTAGATATATTAAATATAATTCTGAAATGATGTCAGCTGTTTTTCACATTTAGTTTTAATTACAGTAGAAAGCTGATAGGTTCATTCTTCAAAGAGAGGAAATTATTTCAGAATGATGGATATGAAGCATAACCAATGTGCCATTTACTGAACTCTCTCAAGTTTGGATATTCAGACTTATTTTACTTTTATAGGCAGCATCTATTTGAACAATATAAACACTTCCGTAAAAGACGGGTGATACAAACATCTTTTTGTATTTGATTTCTGATTTATTTCCCTGTCCAGGTTCCTCTGTTCAGCTCAAGGTGACTGTTAAAGCTGTCATGCTCCACTTGTCTGACACTGTGGATGGGGTGATGTGGTGTTTTAGAGATCAGTAGTGGAGTACTGGTAAGCGCATTCAAAGCCAAATCTGTCATCTCTGCAAGGGGTCAGGCTTAGAGCTGTCTGTCTCTCTTTCTGTCTGTCTAACCCTCCCTCTTTGTCTCTCTCTCTCTTCCCCCTCTTCCTTTTCTGTCTCTCTCTCTCTCTCGCTTTCTGACAAATTGATAGCTGCAGGAAGCTAGAGCCTGTGGAGCATTTAGTTCTTAGGAGGACCGGAGGTGAGGCAGCTGCTTTCTCCAAGTGCAGACAAATCATGGGGATGAAGAGAAGTGTTTATGTGTTTGTGTGTGTGTGTGTGTGTGTGTGTAGGCCAAGCAGATGGGCAGTTGTCTGAATGACTAGTACTGTGTTCTCTTTGTCCCAGCTGTGAGACTATAGCATTAGTTCCCTTTATGCTCTGAGTTATGATCTTTACCTGCCTTTGTTTTTTTTTTCCTCACATATTTTACACTTTATATCAATTCTGCACTCTTAAATATTGAACCTTTTTTTCTTGGTATTTTGTTTTATGCTGTGTGTCAGACATACAGTATCTCTCTCTCTCTCTCTCTCTCTCTCTCTCTCTACTTTTTTATTATGCAAACAGACAATTACAATATTTACAGAAGAGAAATTAGATGCAAAATACAAATACAAAGACCAACAAAACAAAACGAGTGTGTGTGTGCGTGTGTGTGTGTGTGTGTGTGTGTGTGTGTTTGTGCAACTGTAAGTGTAACTGGGTGTGGGAGTGGAGATATATGAATAAAGGAGCATGTAGGGAAGTACAACAGACATAACCAGAGTTTATATATATAAACCGGCAGTTACAGTGTGTGTGTCTCTGTGTGTGTGTGTCTCTCTCTGTGTGTGTGTGTATGTGTGTGTGTGTGTGTGTGTGTGTGTGTGTGTTACACGGAAATATCTCAGCTTGTTATGAAGTTGGGGTCCAGGTACAAGGGCAGCCATAAAACAGTACCCATGGCTAATAGGGTTAAGTGCAGCTTGACACCATCTGACCAGCAATGCAGAGCCTTTTTGTATGTTTCATTTTCATTTATTCATTAAGAAGATGCTTTTCTCCAAAAGCAGAGGTAAGTAAAAAAATTAAACCAAGATAAATCACCTCAGAGCCTTTTCCAATTTTTATGTGAAGTTGCAGTTAATATATTGGAGTAGAAAACTATAAGAATCATTGTAGGGGGGAAAAATGAAAAATTAAAATAATTTTTCTGCTCATCCTGTGGCATCCAGAGATTGTACCAGCTTCAGTTGTGTTCCGTGTCATGAAAATTTCAGACCTTCGCTAAGAAGACACCAACCTATGAGGATCCTGAGGCATCTAGAGATGTAGCAGCTCCAGTTAGGTTCTGCTTCATGAAGATTTCATACATTCTAAGAGCAGATGCCAACTCTGTGTGGTCTTTTAGGACAACAACCTCCTCATCAATACACAATTGTCAGACTGTATCATTATTCATAATAACATTCTCCGGTGTAATAACAGTTTATAATCACACCCTACAGTGTCACCCAAATGAGGATGAGGTTCACATTTGAGTTTTCTTCCTCTTGCATCTAAGGATTTTTTAAGTTTTTCCTCACCACAGTCACCTCATGCTTGTTCATTGTGGATAAATACAAACACATTTAAATATAAGTAATCTAATATTAATCTTGAAATTTGTATAATATCAATCTTTATATTATAAACTTTTTGTATTATGTTTCTTATGTTCTGTAAAGCTGCTTTGAGACAATGTCCACTGTTAAAAGTGCTATACGAATAAAATTGAATTGAATTTAAAAAAATCAACCAATCAGAATCAACCAATCACATTCTAAACTGATGTTAAATACTAATTAGTAATTCCTCCTCAGATAAAGTGATTGATTAAACAGAAATTCCTATAGGAATTTTCTGATATCTGACTGGAAAAGCCACAAAGAGCTTACAAAGCAGTACGGTATCTCATTGTTGGAAAATAATAATTAGGAAAGGGTTACAAATAAAAATCAACACTTTAAATATACCAAGGATCACTGTAAAGAGAATAATAAACATGTGGAGAAAATATGCCACAACAGAGCCATTACTAAGAACAGGACAATCCCATAAAATTGATGAGAAGACAAAGGGAAAACTGGAAGGGAAGGCTGCCAAAAGGCTGCAAGAGGTCTAGAGCAACATTTAAAAAATTGCAGCAATTTCTGGCAAGTATTGGTTGCTCTCTAAATTCTTCATATGTCTGGGCTAAAGGGCAGGGTTTAACCAAAAAAAAAAAAAAAAACACAAAAAACTCTGGCAAAAAATACATCAAATAACCCAAAACCATGTGGAAAAATTTGTTACGGTTATAATTATAATTATAATTTATCTGATAAATCTAAAGTTGGACATTTTGCCCATAAAAACAGATCACATCATTAAAAGAACACTGTCCCCATATTGAAGCATGGAAGTGGCAACATCATGCTTTAAGGCCAGATTTATTTAGCTGGAAGTGGCTTCAATCAGGGTGGAGGGAATAATAAATAATTGCATATACAAATCATTTAAGGCTTCTACTAAAACACTTAAGATGAAGATTTCACTTTTCAGCATGACAATGACCCAAAGCTCACCCACAAATCAACAAATGTACCAAAACCAAAACCAGATCAAGGCTCGAGTCCAGATCTAAATCCAATCCGAATATCCATGTGGTGACCTAAAGAGTGTTTTGCACAGGAGACGCTTAACCAATCTAATAACAGTTAACATACTTTTTGACGGAAGAAAATACCGATAGATAAAGAAGTTCCAAATTGATCGACTTTTACCTAAAAAAGATTAAATGCTGTATGCTTCAACTAAGTATCAGTATAGGGGTGTGCAGACTTACTGTATGTAACCAGTTTATTGTACATTTTCTTTTCATTCTTACTCTGTTTCACTTCAACATATAGTTTGCAATTTTACAATACAAGTACTGACAGGATTTATCTTATGCCCCTTTTCCACCGAGGCAGTTTGGGTGCTGGTTTGGAGCCAGAGCCTAATTTAGAACCCGTTCTTTCTGTTTCGACAACCAAAGCACCGGCTCTGAACCAGGAAAAGTGCTTCTAAAAGTAGCACCAAAACGTTGCTGGTCTAGACTTAAGAACCGCTTGTGTCAGGAGCTGTGGGCGGGGCTGTGGGCGGGGCTGTGGGAGGGGCTACTGTTAGTGCATTTGATAATATACCTTAAGTATACTAATGTTTAATACACTTTTACTTTACCGCAATATGATCAATTATCAGCACACATGATAGTAAGTAGCTACATTCTAAGACTAACTTTTTTCTGTGTTAATGATAAAATAATGTTATGTACTTTCTCGATAACAACCTCCATTTATACAGATTACATTGAGCTGCTCATACATGTTGGATTCGTATAATGTATGTTCACAAAGTCATGAGCATTAACAGTAAAGCAACATCCGCCATTGTTGATGTGTTTGTGTTTGCCGCTCCTGCGCTAAATTTGCTGTGTAACGTGACACGTATACAGTGACGTCAGACTCGGCTCTGTGATGGCTCTCTAACCGGTGGAAAGACAAACCGGTTGTTAGAAGGTTCGCCAGTAGAACCAACTTTGAACCAGCACCAGTGCTAGCTCTGAACCAGCACCCGGTTCTTTGTGGTGGAAAAGGGGCATTAGATTAATTTAGCTTTATATTACTTAAACTTAACTTTTAATGTTATAGTTACAATTATAATACACTGTTCACATGTGCAATCTATTATTTTTATATAAAAAAAACATAGATTTATGCAGATTTATGTAGAATAAAACGTATATTTTTTTATAAATATTAGCAGTAATGCTATAAGGTTTTTAAGAAATAGTGTAAGTGAAAATTCTGAGCTAGTGTAAGTGTTTTCTTTTTTTTTGAAGATAGTGATGGATTCTGCTGTCCAGTTGGATTGAGGTTGGAAGTTCATGTCACTACTGAGGGACAGTCAATTGGAATGGTTTGGACAGAGACCTCATGCCTCACATGAGCCTCAGGGACAGTGTTGAGGTAGGAGGGTGTTGTTAAAGACAAGGTCTTGTACGTGAGCTTCAAGGACTTGGAATTGTTCTGGTTTCACACCTGAACACTTGGTCATGCTGGCATGAACATAAAACCATAATTACTCCAGACTGTAATTGTTTCCCCTTAATTAGAGTAAATATTAAATTCCGAGAGTTGTGGTTTCACTGCTAAGCTTCTGTTCTCTAAAGACTTGTTCTATTTGTTTTATAAACCTTGCTTTGACTTTATCAGTTTGGTTATTTTTTACAAAATAAAAAAAAAACTTCTGACTCCATCTCTACCTGATAATCCCATTAAAAATGATCTGTGTAATGTATCTGTATTTGGTTACATCCCTAATCTGTATATTATCCCCTTGTGCACTTTTCTACACTACACCTGGATATTGTAATGATTTATAATCCTACTATCTGGTTTCATCTAAAAGAGGATGAGTTCCTTTTTGAGTCCTTCCTGCTGTCTCTCTGTTTTGCTCTTTAAGGATCAAAATCTACATCTGGATTTCTGTAAAGCTGCTTTGGAACAACATTTATTGTTTAAAGTGCTATACAAATTGTGTTTTTCCTCGGTGTCTATACTTATGCACGATGATTTGCTCATCTCATTCAGTCAGAAGGAAAACCTCTTGAAAATTGATCATCGTATATTTATCTCCTTTTCATTGCTCTTGTTTCCATCTTCCGCCTCACTGATCAACTCTGTAATATATATATATATATATATATATATATATATATATATATATATATATATATATATTTATATAAAGCTGATTCATACAGTGAGCAGGTCTCTAGTGCTTGAGATGATGATAAGGAAATGATAGCTTTGAGAAAAGCTGCAGCTTGTCTTCACTGGAGGTCATTATGAGTGACAGCGGCGGCGTCCTGACACCAAATGAAACATGACTCATACGTGCCATTTTGTAAAGATCCTTCTGTATCAAAAAGCATAATAAGACAAGAAGGAGAAGTGTGTCTGAGCATTTCTAAATGAATGTGCACTTATTTAATGCATGATTCCGAATCTCTGACTCCCCCCTCCCCCACTCTTCTCCATCTCTTCATCTGTTTCTGAGGAGAAATGAAGAACGAGCGTCATCATGTAGCGTGTAAAAAGGCTTTTTAGACCTAATTTATTCCTCCAAACTATACCACTTACTCTCTAAAATAAACGTATGTCAGGCGGCTGCTCAGGATTCGAACGCATTAGCTCATTTTTTTTTAATGGTGGGCTACTCATGACTCTTTGCTTTTGCCACATTAGCTCTTTATCTGTTGCAGAAAAGTGAACGCTCTTAAAAGACTGTAAAAAAAAAAAAGAATCTATTGCACAGCAGCCCACACAGGCCTCTCCTGAGCCCTTAAACTAATTACCGTGCAGCAAAATAAATAAAATAATGTGTCCTCGTTGCGGAGGGAACATTTTAGATTGATAACGTGTCATGTTTATGAAGCCAAATCTCTGGACTGCAGTGTGACCTCTTCTTTTCCTTTTCAGTCACACAGTGGGGGTGGTGATTGACAGCAGTGAGAGCGCTAGAGATACAGAGAGAAACAACAGAGAGATATAGCTAGAGAGAGAGAGAGAGAGAGAGAGAGAGAGAGAGAGAGAGAGAATAGAGTAAATTAGGGAGGTGAGGTAAGACAAAAAGTAAAAAAAATCAAGAAATAGCTAAGAGGTAAATAGAGAATTAGAGACTGACACTTCCCCACTGCCTGCTCTTATAATTATTCATAAAACAAAAGATATTCTGTGATTTTTTTTAAGCTTTCAAAACAAGCTTCTACTTGGAATACTTTCCAAACTCTCAATAGGACTCTTGTTAGTCTACATAGTATTAAACTCAATTTTAATTGTACAGCACATAATGTTTTGTCTAAAAAAAGCACATAAGGAACTCAGGTAGAGGATCGGCATAGAAAAGCCTGTTATATAGGAGGAAACTGAAAGAGAAGCTTGGGCAGAATAACATCAAGGATATATGAAGAGGACTGAAAAAAATCACAGGCCATGGAAAAGATAAGCGAGAACTAGCAAGGGGAGACAGAGAGTTGGCTAATGAACTGAATCTATTTTTCAACAGATTCGATTCTTCCCCCTCCCAATCTACTTTTCCCCACTCCACTGCACCCCAGGCCACTCCCCACTCCCCACTCCCTGCCATAGCTTGTCCTCATCTACTGTACACCTACTCACAGCAGTCTACCCCACTCCCTCTCTCAATAACGGCCCTTCAGATGAACGAACAACTGAAGAGGATCAAGGAAAGAAGGCCACAGGCCCGGATGGTATCAACCCCAGGCTGTTTAAGGACTGTGCAAATTAGCTCTGTAGGGTAATTAGGCACATTTCCAATATCGGTCTGGAGAAAATCCTGGTGCTGTGGTAGACTTCCTGTGTTGTCCCAGTCCCACAGACTGTGTGTCCCAGTGAGATTAACCAGTACAGTCCCGTTACCTTGACTTCATACCTTATGAAGAACATGGAGAGGAGTCACATATGACCCCATAGAGTACATCACTGTACTCCCTGAAATTTGCCTATTGTCCTGGCATCGGGGTAGATAAAGTAATCATCTGTCTTCTGCACTGTTCACTTTCACACCTGGAGAATACGTCATGAATTTTTACTTCTCCAGTGCATTCAATATAATACAAGCGGCACTTTTGAGGGTGACGCTGGAACAGTTGGGAGTTGGCTGACACATGACCGTGTGGATCTCAACAACAGACCTCTGTATGTGACTGTGTGTCTGACATGGTGGTCTGCAGGGTACAGGGTACGGTGCTTTCTCCCTTCCTCTTTACCCTATACACATTAGACTTCAGATATAACTCAGAGGATTCTCTCCTCCAGAAGTTCTCAGATGATACAGCCATTGTTGGACATGTATCTCAGACTTTGTAAGCTGGTGTGAGCTCAACTACCTGCACATCAATACCAGTAAGATAAAGGAGATGGTGAACAACTTTAGAAGAAAAACATCCCACTTCTCACCAGCAAACATTCAGGGTTTGGTGATTGAATTAGTAGAGAGTTACAAATACCTGGATATTCACATAAACAATGAACTGGACTAGACAGTCACCAATCAAGCCCTGTACAAGGAGGGCCAATGTCACCTTCACCTACAAAGGAAACCGAGGTCCTTTGGGGTATGCAGGCCATTACTCAGAATATTTTATGACTCTGTGGTAGCATCAGTCATCAGTCCAGCTCTGTCCTGGACCGCCTGCTGTACGCCATCGAGAAAATAGGTGAGGAAAGGATGCTAACCAGGCTGACATCCATAATGGACAACACCTCTCACTGCCAGTATAGGAATTTGAAGGCTCTGAAAAGCTGCTTAAGCAGCAGACTAATTGACCCATGGTATATGAAGGAGTGCTACTGCAGGTCATTCATTCCTACAGTACAGGCTCTACAACACCAGCACAACTTATATGTGTAGCAGTTAAAGTCAAATCAATACAAACTGTTTTTCTTATCTTATCTTATCTTATCTTATCTTATCTTATCTTATATTATCTTATCAATCTTTTAAATCAGTGAAAATGTAGTCTGTGGGTAAAAAACACTCCTGATACTTCACTCTGATAGTTGTATACGTATAAGGAGACTCAGTAATATTCATTCATTCATTTATTTTCTACCGCTTATCCGAACTACCTCGGGTCACGGGGAGCCTGTGCCTATCTCAGGCATCATCGGGCATCAAGGCAGGATACACCCTGGACGGAGTGCCAACCCATCACAGGGCACACACACACTCTTTATGTCATATTAGCAAGTTAAAAGAAATCAAGCCAAAACAAATCCATAATTAAAAAAAAACATGATTACCTGTTCATTTAATACAAAACTACCAGGAAAAAAAAGAAGAGTTTGTGTATGGTGGTTGATGCACTGCAGTGGACAAGCTGCATTACTAGAAAATTTAGCATGTAACGTCTCTTGTGTTTTCATTCATTCATTCATCTTCTACCGCTTATCCGAACTACCTCGGGTCACGGGAAGCCTGTGCCTATCTCAGGCGTCATCGGGCATCAAGGCAGAATACACCTTGGACGGAGTGCCAACCTATCGCAGGGCACACACACACTCTCATTCACTCACGCAATCACACACTGCAGACAATTTCCCAGAGATGCCAATCAACCTACCATGCATGTCTTTGGACCGGGGGAGGAAACCGGAGAGCCCGGAGGAAACCCCCGAGGCACGGGGAGAACATGCAAACTCCACACACACAAGGCGGAGGCGGGAATCGAACCCCCAACCCTGGAGGTGTGAGGCGAACGTGCTAACCACTAAGCCACCGTGCCCCCCCTCTCGTGTTTTCAGTGCAATTTTATTGTTTTCAGTTTCCTTAAGGAGTTCAGTAAATGTAAACCAGCTGTGCTGTGAATACTCTTGGTAATTTAAGCTCATTTGTGTCTGATGGAAATGGAGTATGAAGGAAATCAGGGACAGGAATTTTTAGCTTAGTATGGCCTGTGAAGACATTTGTCTTGCAATGCAGTTGTAAGGAAATCCTGATGTAGATTTTAAACATTTGAACTGAACATTTGAGGATTGAGGGCCTTGCTCAGGGGCCCAGCAGTGGTAGATTGGTGGACCTGGGATTTGAACTCACAACTTTCCGACCAGTAGACCAACACCTTACCTGCTGGGTTACCATATCCACATACAGTAGCTGGAGCATGCGTGAACATTGAGGAATACCAAGATTTAGATCACTTAAAAAGATTGAGGAACCCTGAGAAAGCCATTGAGAAAGAACCTTTAAGAGGAACCTGAGAACCTTGAGAGGTCATCTTCTAGGTTACAGTGGATTGATTGGAATATTCATGTGTAAAAAAGTAAAGACAAATGATATTAAGTGTAAGGACGTTCACTATGAGAAGATGAATGAATCCTGGGATGAAAAAAGAAACAATATTTATGATTCCAGCAGCAGCTCATAGATATCAAATGTAGATAGCATTCAGGTGAGATGAAACACTGAAACCTGTTTTTTCACTGGTGAGGTTTTTTTTTGGTGTCCATCCATAACAGCAGAACTTTCTGTGTTTGAGTAGAGTCATAGTTTGTTTCCCTTCTTCTGCTCATATCAGTAGGCTAAACGAACGCTGTGCTCTCTGCAGGGGCTTTTGACAGAAAAAAGCAAAAAAAAAGGGGGAAAAGGAGCACAAACTTCACTTTATGTGACAGCAGTGTGAGACACAGCTGCTCCTATTGTTTTGCTTTAGCTTTTCTTCAGAGGAGCTCATGTGAGCACTAACACAACAGGCGGTGTGCTAATGTGTTTAATTATCTGCAAGGAACTGTTTTGTGAATTACACCGTGCTGCCTTATCTGGAGTCAGATGCAAAGATTGTGACATGTGGAGATGCATATTGAGAAATGTGTGTGTGTGTGTGTGTGTGTGTGTGTGTGTGTGTGTGTGTGTCCGCACCTTTGGAGAAAAGACTTTTCTTCGTTCTTTCTCTTCTATTCCACTCCTCGGCTGCTGCCATAATTGAAAGCAAGGCCTTCGAGCGGAGGTGTGAGCTGGGAGGAATAATACATCTCACTTAAGTTTCAGCCTCACACAGATCCCAAATGAAAAACATCAGCTTAGGAAAAGACAAGTCATCTATTCATGGACTGCAATGCCTCCATTTCACTCTCACCTCTCTCTCTCTCTCTCCCTCTCTCTCTGTCTGTCTCATCCTCTCGTTTTCAATTTCTCTGTCTGTCTTTGCTTCTTGTTTTTCTTATTTTACCTTTTCTTCATATTTTTCTCCTCTTCTTGCCTTTCTCCTTTTTGGCCTTCATACGTTTCTGTCATAAGCAAAGCAATGGAAGGAAAGCTAACCCTAACTGTCATAAATTTTTATAATTCAGTGAATTGTACATTAATTTTTTTCTGTGCATATTTTAGCACTAATCCACTACATCTAAAAATAAATCAGTAAATATATAAATAAAAAGAGATCTCATTATCTTTACATAATCTTCTCAACAGCAATAAGATCTGCTTTAATGATAGAAAGTTTAGATGGGAGATGGGACACTAAATAGTGAAATGGTTTGTGGACAATTGACCTTCATGCCCATACTGTACAGGCATTAAAATTCAATTCAAGTTTATTTGTATAGCGCTTTTTACAATAGACATCGTCTCAAAGCAGCTTTACAGAACAGAAACATAGAACAGAAGATAAACATAAGGAGTAATATAAAGAATTAAATATAATAAAAATTCAAGATTATTATTAGATATATATAGTTCACAATGTGTATGTATTTATCCCCAATGAGCAAGTCTGAGGTGACTCAGGCAGCAGTGGCAAGGAAAAACTCCCTTAAATTGGTAAAGGAAGAAAGCTTGAGAGGAACCAGACTCAAAGGGGAACCTCATCCTCATATGGGTGACACTGGAGGGTGTGATTATAAATATACAGATTATATATATATAACTATATGCTGTTAGAATAATACACTCTATACTCTTCTCTTTTCTTCTCTCCTCTTCTCTTGTCTGAAAGCGTTCCACTAGATGTTAAAGCTTTCCACTAGATGTTGACCAGTTCCAGTTCATCCCAAAGATGCTCAGTTGGGTTGAGCCAGA
This sequence comes from Tachysurus vachellii, assembly GCF_030014155.1. Lineage (NCBI taxonomy): Eukaryota > Metazoa > Chordata > Actinopteri > Siluriformes > Bagridae > Tachysurus > Tachysurus vachellii. Next base: position 4,544,225 of record NC_083464.1, on the reverse strand, counting down.
GTCAGTACTCTTTGTTCTTCCACTCCACAGCATATCTTTATGGAGCTTAGGAGTTTTGTCATGCTGGAACGGTGCCTTGGCCTCTTAGTTCCAGTAAAGAACGACATATGGGTTTGATGGTCAGGTGTCCATAAACTTTTAGCCATTGTGTGGGGTTCTTTGTGTAGGAGATGGAGATATTCACACAGTTTGTAAGCTTGATTCAATCTGGACTGCATTTTTGTCAGTATGGTTATTTTAATTCATTAAATGTACCAATAATTCTCAAATTTGCTGTGTTAATTAGACTGTGTATGAATATTTTGAGTGTAGCAGTAAACGATCTGGTCATCAAACTACATGATGTTCATTTTCAACAGAGATCTAGAGATAGAAACCAGCATGGTGTGTGTCTCATAAATAACAAGTGTAATTGCAGCAATCTTCTCTTCAAAGAAAAAAAATTTTTTTTCTGTTATTCACACTATTCTAGCCCTTTAATCTTAATAGTTATAGTTGTATACCAATCAATTCCTCCTCCTTCTGAAAAACGTTCCTTCTCTGAGACACGGTAAGCAAGAAAAGCACAGTATTCGAAGGATTTATTGCTGCTGACAAGAAAAATATCATGTTGTCTCCATGATCAAAGATAGCAACGTAATTACACTCACAGTTTTGAGTGATCCGGTGACAGGTGTGTCCATTTGACAGCAGTCTGGAACTTTCTTCTTTTTGGATTTCGGTGCCATGTGACATGTGTCATATGAATGCTGTCATCCAATGCTGTCTGTCTGCAGCTGACACACTTATTTAGATCCTTCCCTTCCAAGGATGACACTCTTACCAAAGATCCCTGCAGGCCTGCTCATACACACGGCATGCTGGTTTATCCAAAATGCATCTCTCTCAGCATGAATGTGTGTGTGTGTGTGTGTGTGTGTGTGTGTGAGGGATGCACATCTTCACTATTCTATAAATATAAACTGACATAACAGAAGTGTGGCCCTGGATGTTTGCTAAGTCTAATCTCATGAGAAATTCGAATGACTTCGAGCGACGAATATTGATCTTTATTTTACAATTTCATCCAAGAAACTTGGTGCAGTCTAAAGAATATTCATAATGCTGACATTAAGTTTACTAGAAAAGCAATGCACCTGAAATCAATATTAAAAAACAAATACAGGAGGCAGAAATCTTCTCATGTCTCTACTGTTCATTTCTAGTTAATCTTTAGCTGGCTTTCATGACTTGACAAAACAGCACAACCTCTCTACTAGCAAAGAAACAGGATAAGTGAAAGCGTAGCTAAAGAAATGCAGCTTTAGCAACTAATATTAGCTACTAGCTAGCCCTTGCTGACACAAGCCTACTAACACTTAACAATTAGTTTATATATGCTAAATAAATCTAAATAAATAAAAATGCCAAACAGCTACAGTTTGCTAAAGAAGAATCCAGAGAGTAAGTTCAGTGAACCCCATTATTTATTGTGCAAATAGGTTGTTAACACATTGCTAACACATTGAGGATTACTACTAAATACTTGCTAGCCCCTGCTGACAAAAACATTCTAACAATTAAAATAGCAAAATTAATTCCCTATCTTCAGAGAGAGAAAATAATTCAGAGATGAACCTTAGTGTGTTTCAGATAAAATATAGTACATTTAGGTAGCTAGCCAGACCATGCTAATACATTGTGAACTTATATTAGCAACTTGCTAGCCCATGCTGACACAAAACCTAATAATATTTAAGTGCTAAAATAACTTCCTACTAATCAATAAAGCTACAGAATCTAAAGAGTAAATTTAATAACCATAGTACATTCAGGTAGTTAGCTAGCTATTAGCCAGGCCTTGCTAACACAGGTTGAACTAATATTAGCTACTATCTTACATGTGCTGACAGAAAATCTAATCATATTTAGCTGGTAAAGTAAGAGGTAAAGTAACATTCAGCTAAAGAATAATTCAGGGAATAACTCCAGTGTTTTTCAGTATACAAAGTTTCTCGATAAACAGGATGTCAGATCAGGGCAAATGTCCATGTAGATACTCAGAACGGTATCTATAACACTATAACACTACCCCCACCCCACACACACTAGGGGGTCAAATAGGCTAACTACACTCTTGATTTTTTTTTTGTTTTTTTGTTTTTTTTTAGCACTCTACTCAGTTCATGTTGTGTTTCCTCAGAATACCAATGACACTAAACAAAGAAGTTGTAACACTTTAAAATAAATAAAATGGTTTATATTATGCCATTTTGTTCATTTTGTACTTTGGACATGTAATGTGAGCTTTGTTTATCTATTTTAGGTCATCCTTCATACTTCTTTAAGTAGTTCTACATAAAAAATCTAAGATATTTTTAATGAAACAAAAGATGATAGAGTAAATCAGCGTTGTCCAATCTTATACGGAAAGGGCCGGTGTGGGTGCCGGTTTTCATTCCAACCAAGCAGAAGCCACACCAGAGTCTACTAAAAGCCAAGAACAACTGATTAAACAGGTGGAATCAGGTGTGGCTTCTGCTTGGTTGGAATAAAAACCTGCACCCACACCGGCCCTTTGTGGATAAGTTTGAACACCGCTGGAGTAAATAGTCCATGCCTCGGATACACACACCTTGTCATGATGTTTTAAAATCAGACGACAGATGTTTTGAAATCAGATGACAGATGTTTTAAAATCATTTGTTGCAGTTCAAAAGAGATCAAATCAGGGAGGCTAACCAGCCCCTAGCCTCACTTCTTTGTTGCATTCTGTATATTTTTCTTATTGGTGGTACTCAGTTCCACAAATGTCCTAAAAAAACTACCTTATCACGTATGTGAACAGTAAATAATGAGATATTGATGCTAAAATAAAACTGATATATTTTATATTACTGATATATTTTAAATACAGCAGTGTGATACAAACATCATGCATAAATATGTTTATAGTATATTTACCATCCATAGTTAGATTCTGAAGGTAATTAGCAATGCTCTTGCTACAAATTTATTGTATATGATGTAGAAAGAAAGATATTTGTTTCATGCTCTTGCTACTGTTTAGCAATCCCAGATACCATTTTGAAGATTATTCTTTGTAGAATGTGTCCCTCCCCTTTTTATTCCCCGTGTGCTCTTATTTTCCTTCACCTCCCTCCATTAAACACATACTGGAGAAAGAGGCACGTTCATTACCTATCCGGATTGATGCGAATTAGATCTGGAGTCTTTCACATCTTATTTAATGTTCTGTTTGCATTCAAAAGGCATGTTAGATGTAATTGTGTGTGATTGTTTCCACAGGTACTGCTGTACACTGCTTTCACAGTCTGAGAAGCAGCAAGCAATGAAAAATATTCTGTAGCACTTTACGTAAAGCTATATAGCTTTTGTCTGCTCATAAATTTATGACAAATAACATCAATCTGTGTAAGTGGTTATAAAGGCTTACTATATACAGGCACTATTAGATATCAAGGCCTTTGTGAGTTTTGATGGCAAGTTAATGTAATATAGCATTACACATGAGTCAGAGTATGTTGGAAAACATACAACATTATGAAGAGCAAGGATTAATCAAAACAAGTCTGAGACCAGATAAAGATGGGATTAGTCACAAAAGCAACTAAGATGCAGGGGAAACTAGAGAGAGACATAGCTCAGATAGGAGAAGCTGTTCAAAGGACACCATCCATAGCACAGTCTAAGCACAATGTGCTATGTTTGGCAAAAAAGATTGAGAAGACCATCCTCACTCTGAAGCATGGTGGTGTTAGCATTATGTATAAGGTTATCCTTTCCTACTTGGCTGCTTCTTACCGAAGATAGCCTTTTGGACAGTCAGGGGGAGTTTATTTATTCATTCAACAACATGGTTTGCTAGGACTGACTGAGCCTTGATGCATGTCTTCCTTGTGTCCTAAGAGATACTGGTCCCAATCAAATAATGCTACAGGTTCAGAGGGAGCAAGGTTACCGTGCCCTGTCTAGTAAGTGTTTTAAGTTAGATGGGCAATGGACAGTTTATGGCTTTTTAGGCAAGCACTAGCTACAGTGACCTGGTTGAGGGAATGAAACAGTGTGGTTTTCTGGTAAAACTTGGAGGTTAGAAATAATTTGTAGCTTGAAATGACAAGGTATCGAACAAACACCTGAGTGACCTCTATGTATAGCAATAGCCAGATTTTTTGAATGTTGCAAAGGAGAAGTTTGCTTGACTGAGTCATTATAGCAGTGTGAGGCAAGATGTAAAGTTGGTTGTCCACCAGGACTACCCAAGGTTGCGTTCAGTGACAGACGGTGGGATCTAAGAGTTGTCCTGGGAGACCACATGAGGATGCATCTCCAGGGACCTAGAGCAGCTTTGCAGCTAGAAAATATAAGGACAGTCTAAAAAGTGTTCCATTAAAGCTTTATATCAACAGAAAGCCACAGCAGTCAGCTCACGTGCTATGCCAAATTTACATCAATATCGATGAAAGCAACCATTAAGACCGTTGAAATAAACCTTTGTAAATGTTTATGTAGATTTTTATTGGTAATCATGAATGGTTTATCTGCAGTAAGTGTCCTGTTGCCTTATGAGCCTCATGAGCCTTATGAGCACTGCCCTTTAAAGCTTCACCACTGCTATACACTCCATTGGGGTCCAGTTCGACAGAACAAATCTGTGTCAGAGTAGAAAGAATGACAGCTAAAGGATCTTAATACTTTTAGGGCTTCATCATAATTATCTCCCCAAGGGCTTGTCCTTGCTCTCCCTCTTGTCTCTGTATGCCTTTTCTAACTAAATCCTTTCCCAGCATACTTTTATTTCCTTTAGCTTTTCAAAGGTGTCAGAATTTTCTGTGTTGTCTTTCTTCATCCTGTTTTCTCCTCTACTCCAATCCTTCCACATGTATATATTATCATAAACAGGGGGCGGATATGCGTCAGGTTGATGTTTTTCAGAGGGCAACATTAACATTTCAGAGCCTGTGCGTGTGTATGTGTGTAGGTGTGATGTATGCGTGTGTGTGTTTGTATGGAGCATGGCGGCAGAGAGAAGGAACACTACAAAGAGAATCTGGCAGAAGCAGCATGCACCCGGTGCTGTCAGCTCTGATAACACCCCACTGATGAGAGAGGGAGGGAGTGCACACTCTTCTTTTCCTCAATGAGGCCTGATTTTGAAGTGCCCTCGTCTGTACTTATACTCTGTAGAGACGTTTTTAACAACATCGCTCTTGTCCATTCCAATTTGTATGGTTCAGCCTGCTTCATCTGAAGTCTGTAGTTAAAGCATTGTATTCACATTAAATTTTGTGTTTAAATTAGACTCTTATTAACTTATAAGGCTGTATTTTAGAACAAACCATTCCTTTTACATCCCAAAAAAATCATCATTTAGCATTACTACTGCATTATGTCATCATGGCTCTTTCAAAGTACCACCAAGCTGCTACTACTGTGCCCATGGGCAACTGCCTCAATTGCTCCAGCCTATCATGACTGACTCTTAACTCTGACCCCTGTCTAACCTTGCACACACACCAATTTAATGACCCTCATCTTAACTCTGAACTGAATAGCATGGCTGATCCTGATGTTCATGAATGACCTAGCACTTTCATACTAGTGTCACGACACCCCCAGCACTCTGGCTCCAGTATCATGTCTAACCCTGCACTCTGACCTCATTACCATGTCTAACCCTGCACTCTGAGCCCAGTATCATAGCTAATCCAGACATCATCCTAAGTATCAACACTAGTGTTGTGGCTCCCCCTGCAATCTGGCTCCAGTATGATAGCTGACCCTGCACTTGGAACTCATTATTATGTCTGATCCTGTACTCAGACATCATCATACCTGAACTGTCACTTTGGCTGCAGGATCATAGCAAATCCTGCACCCTGAACACTTTATCATGTATGACCCTGCACTCTGACCTCATTATCATGTCTGACCCTGAACTCTGACCCCAGTATTATGACACTCTGAAGACTCATTACCAAGGTTGATGATGACCCTGACCCTTATATCATGCCTAACTCCTCACATAATAAGGCCCCAGTAATATGGTTGGACCTGCATTCTGATGGATTATAGGTGAGCCAACACCCTTAAAATAGCTTTGTAACAAACTAGGATATATAGGTATCCATATTGCATTGCCTTGTACTTGTGCATGTGAAATGACAATAAAGTTGAATCTAATCTAATCTAATCTAATCTAATCTAATCTAAAGACATGACTTACACTGTACTGTAGCTACATATAGGGTGACATGATGGCTTAGTGTTTAACATCTTTGCCTCGAACCTCCAGGGCTGGGGGCTTGATTCCTGGGGGGATTCCTCTGGGTATTCCAGTTTCCAATCCCCAAACAAAATCCATGCATTATAGGCTGATTTATTTTATGAAATTTCTTTATTTATGTAACAATTAATCATGTCCCAATTTCTTTCAAAATCAAATTATTTTATTATTATCAGGTCTTAATCTTAATCATACTGAGTTTGTGATTCTCTGTGTTGAAGAATCTGTGTCACATGATAGTATAAGATGTAACATGACTCACACTGTCACACTCGGTTACCTTCATAATATTTTGCCAAAAGATGGCTGGTGAAAATATGTGACTATTCTGAAAAATAAAATAAAATAATGTAATCAAACAAGCACAGGCTAAACACAGAGTTATAACAGGAACTGGATTGTATACTTGCTACACAGCAAAGCATCTGTTTAACATAATATGTCATTATCAGGCAGGAACTGCAACCAAGACACTGGTAATATCTGAAAAAACAACATGGATAAGATCTATAAAACATGGTAGTACATCTCCAGTGCTATTAGCAGCATAGAAAAACCTCCCAGTAATTGTTATAGGCATAGCATCCTCTATCCAAAGAAAGGCCACTAATTGAGCTATAAAGAGTCATAAAATTGATGGACATGAGCGTCCGTGCTGCACACAAGTACTGGCACATCCTTAAATAGTGTAATAATTTTTTTTACATTTATACACAATGCACAGATTTATTATTTTGCATTTTTATTACACTTTTTTTTGTTCACCACTGTAGCCTTAATTGCAACGAAGCTATAAATGCAATTTGTGTATGGCTTTTTATTTTAACTGTGGCTTGACCCTCTCTTTGAACATAAGGGCACTAACTGTGTTTTTCCACATTGGAAAATTGGCTTCTTTTTTAAATTCCTGATCAATAACTAATATATATATATATATATATATATATATATATATATATATATATATATATATATATATATATATATATATATATATATCCGTACATATATGTACAGCAAGTTATCATTTAGTTTTTTTTTTTTTATTCTTTGACACTTTTTTGGTGAAAAAAAGCAAACATCAAAACATTTCTGCTATAATTCAGTTCCCATTTAAAAATGACACAAAACAGCTTAATCAATTCTAAACTCCACCCAGTCTCTATTCAGACTTCAAAAGTCTAATGTACTGCAGTCGTTGCCTGTGATGAAAAATATTCTCAATGGGCCACTCCTCTAATCCATCACCTACAGATCTGAACAATGAAACACACAAGAACCATTTTCTAGGGCTCAGGCTCGAGAGACAGACAGATGGTGAGATTAATCAGTAATAAACCCTCTGATGAGCATTACTCCTAGATTTATTAATGAGAGCTGTGCACCGGTGCATCTGCACTGGCTGGCTGATTAGTATGCGTTCTCCCCTGCACTCTATCGATTAAATGTTCCACCATTAGTTTCTTACTCCATTAATTACCATTTCTGGGTGCGACATTTTCATAAAACATATTTAAGGATTATGTTCGTGGCCCGATGTTCATGGCACTGTAATAAGTGAAGTTATGGATGGCCGAGATTGTGATCGTTATGTTAGGTCTCAACGATTTTGGGCCGTGCGGCAGTGTTATTGTGCTGTTCCACGTCATGGATGTCCTGGTAGAGCTGCAGTTAGTGGAGATTAATGAAGATGAAAGCGTTGTCATTGTCCTCTGCTGAAACAGAACAGAGATGATTCATCTGAGGAGGTACGACATTGGTGATTCTCGGCCACCTGAGACAAGACAGTTGCAGATTCTGAATGACATTATGTCAGGTTTATTTTTGTTGCCAGAGGCCTAACATGCTTTCTCATGACCAGCCAATGTGTCTTCCTGAAGTGAGCTGACTCACACAACAGTGTTTGGTTTGTATATTGTACTGTAACAGACCAATGATTTGGTTTTGGGCTGATAGACACTTTAACTCAGTGGTCCCCAACCTTTTTTTCGCCGCGGACCGGTCAATGTTTGATCATTTTACCACGGCCCGCTGGGGGTGGGGGGTGGCGGCTATACAATTAAATTTAAATTAATAATTTTAATTTAATTGTATTTAAACATTCCTTTTTAACTCACTACAATGCTAAATCAATGAGAACATATGGGGTAATAGAAGACAATGACACCCGAAGTGTGTTGCTTATGTCCAGTTTATTCCGTTGTTTTGTTTTGGTTGCTGTCACTGCAGAAAACCCCGCTTCACACAGATAGCATGTCGGAAATGGCAATAGGGATTTAAGTGCTGTGGTGACAATCTGAGGGTATTCCGCCATGACTTTAATCCAGAACACCGGCAGAGTTTCTAACTTTCTAACGACGTCTGTTTCGTACTCATTTTTGCTAATTTGTGGGTTAAATTTGAGCAAACACAATATACACATACACCAAGTACTGTTAAACACAAGTACCGGTGAACAGAGAGAAGAGCGATACACACCTTCTTTCCACCAAAGATACAACGCCACTGCCGCTTGCAGCCGCTCAGCTCCAGACGTCACTTAAACCCGACCCGATATCACGATATTTTGCGCATGCGCGGTATTGGTGCGGCTTTAGGTGACGTCTCTCAGCTCCCGGTTAACCTCTCGTCCATGGAAAGTCGCACAAACCCGAGAGAAATACACCACAGTAAATAAAATGGAAATAATTTAATGTTCCTTGGGCGGCCCGGTACCATATGGTCTACGGACCGGTACCGGTCCGCGGCCCGGGGGTTGGGGACCACTGCTTTAGCTGACTAATACAATCAGCTTTGAAGGTACATTGAAAAATCTAAAAACTATTAATAGCCAAATATTCCATATTGTCATATAAAAGCATAATAGTAGCTACAAGCAGTGATAAGTGATGTTTTTACTTCACACAATCAGGAATCCTAGCCTATGGTAGCAAAAACCTGGAAACAATTGGAAGAAAAAAGTTTTCCTTGGAGAGGCCTAACAAGCAGCAAACTATATTAAGAGAGAAAGCCGAGGCAGCCCAAGAAACCTGAGTAAATTGATATCGATCCTCTTTGGAGCGTCGTTCTTTCAGCACTGCCAGAGGTATGTCACCATCTCTGTCACCCCATCCTCGATGTTTTCTCCTCTTTTCATCCAGAAAGATAACCTGACTACTAAGTTTTTCATCTACCATGCCCTTGGTAATCATGTCTTCTCAGCCAGTATATAGATATTGGGGGAAGTTTAGAAAAAACAGGGATAATTCTCACCCAGCAGACTGTACGTACACTCCACAAAATGGCAACAAGGTCCTTTCTTTATAATAGTGCTGTTCTCTGAACATCACCCCAATCTTTGACATGCTTATAACAAGTTACTCATGAATTGAATTCGCTTCTACAAACCAAACGAAAGAAAAATGAATTATTTAATGGAGTTTGTTTGAGGAATGTTCTCAACAGTGTGTTCCTTGTTTGCTTAAGATGAATTAATATGAGCAGCTGCTGGTAAGCAGTGACGAGATTTATCTGAAATAAACAGATGCTGTACTACTGGATAAGGATCTTCACATGATGTAACACAAGCCGTTGACCAGCTGCAAACTGCAAACAAGATGATGTCAATTAAGTTCAGTTTCTTTTGTTTTAATAATTCCAATCAACCGTGTTATTTCATTTAAACACTTCATTCATAGAATAGTTTTGACATCACACACAGCCCTGAGGTCATTTTTTGTCGTCCATAAAGAATGAGTCCTGACTAAATAGAAAAGGAAATAAAGGAAATAGGTGTCAGAAATTTCATTCATTCATTCAAAACTAAGATCATTATGGATCATTGACAAAACTGTCACATTTGGAAAGTAAATGAACATTTACTTTCCAAATGTGACAGTTTTGTCAATGATCCATAATGATCTTAGTTTTACACCCAGAGTTTCTGGACTTTCTGGTTGAGTAAGCCAGGCAAATACAATAATGCACTATGGAAATTATATCTACAAATTGCAACGACTCCGGAATCAGAAACACCTTGAACTGGTCTGTGCTGCTGCCTTAGAAGTGCTTTTACTTCCTGAGAATCTGATAATGCAGGAAGCCCAGCTACTGCTTCTGGAGCTTTGATATGTTATCGTAAGTAAGCTCAGCTTGCTAAAAATACTTTTACTTCAAATATTATAACATTCATTCATTCATCTTCTACCGCTTATCCGAACTACCTCGGGTCACTGGGAATATTATAACACAATTTGTAAAATAACTGTAAAATAATACAGAGGTTCCAACATTCCAAACAAGGAAAAAAAAAACAGAAGAGGTTCTACTACTGTAGCACATATCTGGGATGACACCTTTTTTCCTAAAAGAGTCTATATTCCCCTGGTCATGCTATTAATAAACAAAACCATGGTTTTTGAATTCACAGGTCAAAATTCACCTAAATGAAGTAACCACTACCAAAAGCAAAAGCACATCTTGTATATCCTGCATCCTTTCTCCTACAATGAAGTGTCATTTCCACTGGGTAAATTTTATTCATGATCGATTTGACCAGTGATTTATCTGAAAATGTTCCTGTGTCTCCTGTATCACTATAATAAGGGGTCTAAAATGGTAACTACTATAGCTAGCATCTCTCTGGTACTACTAGATGGTAACTGTCAATAGAAATGAAACAGTCACAGTTTATCCAGTTTAAAAGTGCCTATATAAGAGACACCTTGGAGAATGACTTATTTCTCTGCCAGACTTATTTCCTAATCTGAGCAAATCTTCTCACACATTAAGTTAGATCTTGCTCCTCAATTGTTCCTCCGGGTCTGTTGAAAGTACTGTATATTCGGCTCCAGTAGTGAGGAGAAGAGAAAATGCCATCAATCCTAGTAACTAGACTCGGAGAGGTGTATCTCCTAACTAGACAAGGAGATACACAAGGTTATCTAATTCAGGGGTTCCCAAACTTTTCAGACCAGAGTACCAATCCCGCCTCCTTCTGCAGAAAGTTTGACCAATCTCCGCTGCTCTTGCTTAAGGTGCAACCAATCCACCAGCTCCTGCAGAATGTGTGACAAATCCCACACTCTCTCAGACAGAAAGATTGACCAATCCCAGCAGTTCCCACAGAAAGTTTGCCCAATCCCTTTGCAGAAAGTTTGACAAATCCCAACAGCTCAGGCTGATAGTTCAGCAAATTCCATCCACTCCTGCAGAAATATTGACAAATCCTAACTGGACCTGCAGAAGGTTTCACCACTCCTTCCAACACTTGCTGACGGTTTTACCATACCCACTCACTCCCACCGAAGGTTTGACCAATCCTACATGCACCTGCACAAAGTTTGACCACTCAGGTCAACTCCTGAATGACATCTTACCATTCCCACCTTCTCCCAAAAGCAAAAGTTTAAAAAATAAATCTTAGTTAGATCTATTGCCCTGAGGAAGAAGTTGTTTTTTTGTGTTTTTGAAAAAAGCTGTTTGTTCTATGGGGCTTTTTGTTGGAGAAATGGTGCTTGTGCTTGGAGCTGTTTTCAGCCCCATTTCACCCTTTTTCAATTTAACTGCTAAATGTTCTGGAAAATATTTTACAAAAAAACATACATTGTCTCTTCAATTTAGGTCTAGTACCTGTTTAAGTACCCGCTCTTATTACATCAGTATTTCACCAGCTTGTCCTTCCAAAAAGATTTTTCAACACACCTTTCCTCCGATCCACTGTGTCAAACTGAGATGTCTTGTGACCAGCTCTTCCTCATCATAGGGCTTCAGATTTCCCTAGGGCTTGTTTTCTTTTCCTTTGACTCTCGCATCCATTTTGTCATCCACCACCCACATCTCAAAGTTCTCAGAAAGCCTCTTATCCGCTGCGCTCCATTATCCTCCCAACACTACTGCACAGTAAACTTCACCACCATCTATCAGCCTCAGAGCCGCTTCAGGCCCTTGTGGGCGGAAGCAGGCTCAGAAAAGAGCCACCGCAAAAATTCCTCGTCCCCTTGACACGGACGACTGTGTACTGGTGAAGAAATCTGCCAGAACCACTTATCCAGGGCTGGTGGGTCAAGCACAAATACATTTGACTCACAGCAATGTTCAGGTGAAAAAGCCTACATAACAGAAACTAAAGAAAATGGAGACAAAAAGAAATAAACACAGATTTGTACTTTAGATCCATCAGTCTAATGGGATTAGGATCGTGGTGATTCCTGAGCATAGCCTCGAGTTATAAACCTTTCTTTGAGAGCAATTTGGACCATTTCCCATTTTTCACTCATATAATTTGTCTAAAACGGTGTGTTGATTTATACACTCTGAGGTATGTGTATGTATGTGGATGCGATTGATGAAATAATCTCATTTACTAAGTTAATGACCCTTGTCAATATGTGTTGTGGCTGGATGATAAATTGTACATTTGAGCACTACACTTTCACCACCTGCTTCATTAATGAATCGATTTCGAGCTTTTTTCTATGCGAGCAGATTTTGAACAAAACTATTCATAACCTTGTAGTGATTCTTTCTAATGTGCCAATACAGAAAATTCAGTAGCAGTGAAAGGCTCGTTAATTCTTGAAAACCTAATTTTCTTTGTTATGTATGTATCTCTCTGTGGATTTATTTCTCACTTCTCATTAATAGACACTGGAGCAGTGTTGGGAAATGTTAGTCCAGACCTCGATAGGATCCCTACAGAGTCAGGGAGAGGAAAAGGGGTTCTGCTTGCGCAAACACCTTATTAAACTCATTACATCTCGCAGGGGACGGCAAATTAAGGGCGCCTTCTTCTCCATGCTGTTTTCTGATAAAACTCCCATTATGCTTCTCCGGAAATAAGCAGCACAGTGATGGAGGCTGTGTAGTTTATTTAAACAGTGCAGCTTTATAAAGCTGTGAGCATGAAAGAAGGTCTTAATGTTTATGGTAAAGTATGTAACTCGGTGGGTTTCCAATTTCTGCACAGTCTGAGATCACAGTCATTGATGCCTTTAAATAGTAAATGAAAAGAAACATGAATTTGTTCGAAATACATGAGATGAAAATAGATACTTTCAAATATTCATTCATCTCAGGCGTCATTGGGCATCAAGGCAGGATACTCCCTGGACGGAGTGCCAACCCATTGCAGGGCACACACACACTCATACACTACGGACAATTTTCCAGAGATGCCAATCAACCTACCATGCATGTCTTTGGACTGGGGGAGGAAACCAGAATACCCGGAGGAAACCCCCGAGGCACGGGGAGAACATGCAAACTCCACACACACAAGACGGAGCCTGGAATCGAACTCCCAACCCTGGAGGTGTGAGGCGACATGCTAACCACTAAGCCACCGTGCCCCCTGCTTTGAAATATATTTTTTTATATATATATGTGTGTGTGTGTGTGTGTGTGTGTGTGTGTGTGTGTGTGTGTGTGTGTGTGTGTGTGTGTGTGCATTTGCATAGACTATTTGCACCAGAGTGAAAATTAAATGACAGATTTTCTCTCCTAATTCCCAGATGCAATCAAGTGGAGAAAATCAAGCTCTTGGCAAAATTCCACTTGAACAGCTGACATATTTAAGTCATATTTACAAGTGGAAAATTCAAGCATCTGGATGCTACACAAGTTAATGTGCAGTCAAAAGTCGGTGTGTATTTTCAGAGAAAAATAATTTTTTGTTGTTTTTTAGTTGTTTCTAAAAAGTTCTTTGAGTAGAAAAGAGTATAGAGAAAAGAGCAGTGTCAGCATGGTGTGTGAATTCTGCCTCTGATTGAGGTTCCTCAACCTCAGCTACATTGCTCCAGTTCATAATTGGCTTCTACAAATAAGTGAGATTTTTTTTAAATCCTTCTTACACTCTCATTTTAGTTCCTTTAGTTTGTACCTGTCTGCAATATTTTCTAATAAACTTGACTTGTGAGATTTCCCAAAAGTTCAAATAAACTAGTAGCTTCCTAAATATATTCACTATGCATACAGTACTTACTGTACATAGTGACTATATTAAAAGGTAAGGTATACACAATATGTTTTTGTAAGACAAAGCTCTGTTTGTTTATAATATTCAATAAACCTTTATCCTAAAAAGCTAATTTTAGCCTAATTGCCTTTTTAACATCAAACCTATGTGTATAATGTAAGCACTCCTGAGCAAATGTTAATTAAGTTGCTAACAATACTACAGTCATTGTTTATAATATTATATTGATACAAATGTTTGTATTAAGGTTAACTTAGCTTAGCTAGGTTCTAATTGCAAGATATAGTATTTTAACTTGAAAAATGTGGCTAGTAAACCTGGCTAGCAAATGTAGAAAAAAAGCTACTCCTAAAGAGGGAACATTAGCACAGCTAAGCCTTGGTTGCAAAATATTAGCACAGAGCTTAAGTGCTGATATACTGTAGCATGCAATTATGTGAACTGTGAGCCCAAAGCTAGTCGGACATCATTAGTTTAATGTCTTAACCAAGGATACAGCAGGTATAAAATATGAAGAAACAAAAATAATAATTATAGCTCAGTTAATAAAGGGTTCAGTTAATAAAAAGTTCAATACAGAGACTAAAATTGGAGTGACTTATCATAAGGTCTAAAGATATTTAATGTAGAATATGTATTTTTGTTATATAGTATAAAATAAACATTAAAAATGTGCTGAATTATGCAGAGATATAGAAAATTCCACAGAAACACTACATTAAAAATGAAGTGTTTAATTTGTGTGGAAGTAACGGAATAGAGACAAATAAATTGTATAAGCTTTCTTTCTTTTGATTTTCTTCTATGCAACATTTTCTTGAACTAAGCATATCCATCATTATATTCAAGCAAATAAATAAATAAATAAATAAATAAATAAATAAATAAATATGACCTTTATAGCAAAGCTTAGTTACTGTATATGCGGCAGAAATTTTTAGGAAAGAAACGGAAGAGCTGAGCTGCTTTTCTTTATTAAATATGTCAGTCCTTCACAGCTCGAGCTCTCAGCTAGGGTTAAATCCATAATAATGCAATAATTCTGCACTTGATAAGAAGTCACCATTCACATCTGCGAAAAAAGAGGAGCTCTGAAATGAAAGTAGTTCATACTCATACTTACTCAAATTACATCCCTCGTATCATTTGTTCTAAAAATACATAGTACTGAACAAATTAAAGCAGATTGCTTAACCAACACCCCAGGCCTTTCAGCTCCATACAGCTTTAAAATAAAATCACTTTTCCTTATTCTTCCAGTGATATTTTATAGAGGCGAAAATCATTTGATTTTTCTGCAACCAATCTCATATGAAGGAAAGGCTAAAGTTTATTAAACCTGACATTTGCATGTCCATTTATTTTTCTCTGACTGAACCTTTTGTTAGCAAGAAAAGGATAGAGATGTGTACTGTATATATCCAGAAAACACATGCTGTAGCCTTTTTATTTCTTCTGGAAGAAGGAAAAAAAGGAACAATTTATCATGTTGATGTGATGTGACACATAGCGGATTTACTGTTACAACCTCAAAGTTGATTATTTGCCTAAAACATCATGTCCTGATTGTCCTGTTTTATCTGTACTGTATATAGTTACGTTTATCATTGTGGAACATGTGGGAGACTAGTTCACCTCTATTAACACTGACATCATAGCAGCTATAAACAAAAATCATACCCTCAACAGCCTTTTTTCTCTCTTAAAGTAAAAAAAAACACACTTTGTCAACATGTTACAGAAAATCCTCAAAGCTTAAACTCCTCTGTGCTGAAGACAGAAAAGCCAGAATATTTCAAATGACATCTTTATCTAATTAACTGTTATAAAGTGCTGATGCAGGGGGGCACGGTGGCTTAGTGGTTAGCACGTTCGCCTCACACCTCCAGGGTGGGGGGTTCGATTCCCGCCTCCGCCTTGTGTGTGTGGAGTTTGGATATTCTCCCCGTGCCTTGGGGCTTTCCTCCGGGTACTCCGGTTTCCTCCCCCGGTCCAAAGACATGCATGGTAGGTTGATTGGCATCTCTGGAAAATTGTCCGTAGTGTGTGATTGCGTGAGTGAATGAGAGTGTGTGTGTGTGCCCTGTGATGGGTTGGCACTCCGTCCAGGGTGTATCCTGCCTTGATGCCCGATGACGCCTGAGATAGGCACAGGCTCCCTGTGACCCGAGGTAGTTCGGATAAGCGGTAGAAAATGAGTGAGTGAGAGTGAGAAGTGCTGATGCTGGAGATTTATTCTATTCATTATAGAAATGTTCAATAAACATATTCCTATAAATATCTTTTTTTTAATCCCCCGAATGGTAAATTCTCAGTGAACTGGCTGTTACTATAAAAAGAAAATGTAAATGAGCACATTAATATTAATGTAATATTTTTATTTTCTTATGGACAGAACTATTATCAGAGATTCCTTTATATAAAAAAAATTTAAAAAATCAATAATTACAGACCATTCATAATCAAGAATTAAACGAACTGTAGTATAATGGAAACTGAAGCATACTGTAGATTTGTCTTGATATGTAACAGGATCATTTCCTAATACCTACATAATATAACAAAACAAAACAAAAAACCCTCATATATTGAACAACCTCACAATCTATTGTTTGCCTCATAAAATTATGATGCAGGTCACAGTTTCTAGTTTCTTTCTTTAAGACACACAGACAGATCATATTTATTCCCTGGGTTGGCAGGTTTGTGTTTTTAAGCCATTTTTACCAGTACGCTGGTGTTCCATTCCACCAGCAGAATAGAAATATAGGACATTTTCAATCAGTGTGTCTAAGACGTGTGTTTTTCCTTCTGTTGATAACCTTACACAGAAATTTAGTGGTTAAAGATAAATTGGAGCTTCTTATGAATAGACACTTGGAGCATCTCAGAGAGCAGAAATGGGTTTGATTTCAACATTTACTTTGAATATACAAATATTTGTGTGGGTAAAATATAATTTTTTGTTGAGTCCTGAGTGTAACACCACTGCCGAGTGATAACACCACATAACCACCACTGCCGAGTGATAACACCATATAACCACCACTGCCGAGTGAAACATGACAAAGACATTCAATGAACAACAGGGACACAACAAAAAAAGCAGGAAATGACTTGATGATGATGATGATGCTGATGATGATGATGATGATGATGATGATGATGATGATGAAAGTCAATCAGAATGTCTTAATTTTATTAGTTAATTAAAAAAAAATTGTGGCCTATAAAAAAATTAAAGCCTGTAGTTTACCAAGATCTTGTTTTAGCAGATAATTGAAATGACTATACATTACTGCTATTATCTGCAATTATTATCTGCAAGTATTTTTCTCTTTACTGCAATCATCATTCATTATCACAATTATTTATATTAGGCAGTTATTTGCACATCCATCCATTGCCTATTTGCATTTGTAACCACTGTATATATCTAGTGTATCATCATTCTGCTTACCTCCATCTGTTAACCTCATTAACCTTAATTATTTTCTTCATTACAGGTAATCGTTATATCGAAGTCCTGTACAATGTTATCTTAACTTCTTGCACCATATCCTTTTTTTTTTTTTCATTTAACTTGTTTACTATTTACTTGTTAACTATGTTTTGGATGTTAACTCTAGTTTCTTGCTTCTGTCCTCATAGACAGACTATAAAATTAATGAATAATGTTGAACCTGAACTAACCCACCATAATTCTAGCATGTGAGCATGTTCTTGATCATACGTTATATATGTTTCTTCTAATTTACCAACAGAATGGCAGGTAAATGTTCTTAAAATGAAAGACAGAACATGTGGACTCTGAGGTGGATACTTGCTGTACCACGGATGATGATCTACAGACATACGTACAGCAGATCTGGCATTATAGGAAAGTGTATAATAGGCTGGAGTTAGGACTGCCTTTATCAACACTAAGTCTAAGACCAGGACTAGGACCGGGAGAGTCAAGTTTGAGTCTTAAGGTAGGTAAGATTCAAGATTTATTTGTCATACAGTTATACACAGTTATACACACTCGAAGTAAAATGAAAACTCAGTCTACTCCTCCAATAAGAAATCTACATAATATAAAGAAAATAGAATTTGGCTTGCAAAAATTACATTTGATGTGCAATTAGGTTACCAAGCACAAAACCCATCAAATCCTTTTCTAGACTAAAACTAGTTGGCATTTGTGCGTTTTCTAGAAGACGGAATTACATCTTGTCAAACTGTGTGCATCAAAAAAGAAAACACACGCTGAACATATTTTAGCAACTTTTGGATGAGAAAAAGACCACAAAGACCAAGACCTTGTAAATGTACTAATGAAAATAAGTCTGAGACAAGCTAATTTAACATGTGGTGACTCAAGTGATTAAGGCTCTGGGTTATTAAACAGAAGGTCGGGGTTCAAGTCCCAGCACTGCCAAGCTGCCACTGTTGTGCAGTTGAGCAAGGTCCTTAACCATTTCTGCTCAAGAGGAACTGCATCATAGCTGTCCCTGTGCTCTGTCTTTAACCTCCTCAGTTGGGATATGTGAAGAAACGTATTCTACTGTAATGTGTTTGTGGTTATAATAAAGGCTTCTTCTAAAAGTGTCTTGTCACTGAAGTCCCACAACCCTAAGCATATGCACCACAGTAAGCTTGTTTAATTTCACAGAAAAATCTGTGTCTCCATTTTCTGATGCCAAACTTACACTACTTGAGCTAGTTGGTAAGTTGTAGCTCGGTGGTTGAGGTGTTGGACTTCTGCACAGAAGGTTGTGATTTTGAATCCAAGGGCCACCAATCTGCTACTGCTGGGCCCCAAAGCAAGGCCCGTAACCCTGAATGTTTCCGATTTTTAAGATGTAGTAGGGCTGGATATTTTGAGATCTGGCATCCATGGTTAACAATATCATATGTTCATGAGTAATTTTAAGAGCATGAGGAGATAAACATGTTGTAGTGACTCAAAACAAATTGTCCACAAGGTTGTACTTCAGGGATTAATTTCCATTATTATATACTTTTATAATAATCGCCTCACACCGCCTCACACCTCCAGGGTCAGGGTTCGATTACCGCCTCCACCTTGTGTGTGTGGAGTTTGCATGTTCTCCCCGTGCCTTGGGTGTTTCCTCCCCAGTCCAAAGACATGCATGGTAGGTTAAAATTGTAAAATTAAAAATGTAAAATTGCCCCTAGTGTGTGATTGTGTGAGTGTGTGTGTGAGTGTGTGTGTGTGTGCGCCCTGTGATGGGTTGGCACTCCGTCCAGGGTGTATCCTGCCTTGATGCCCAATGACGCCTGAGATAGGCACAGGCTCCCCGTGACCCGAGGTAGTTCGGATAAGCGGTAGAAGATGGATGAATGAATGAATGAATGAATGAATATGCTTTTATTATATACAAACTGTTAAATTAAACAATTTTTTGCTAACAGAAAAACTGAATACAAGGTCTAAAGCCCATGTTCTCCCAGCAGGTAGCATTGAAACAAGCCACACCTAGACCTTTAAGCATCACCTGCCCTGCACATCACAAGAAAGCAAAGGTTAACAAAATTAACATTTAAATAAGGCAAATAAATGGCTCCTACATTTGTGTTTTTCATATATGCACATATTTATAACATTCTGTACACTACACACACACACACACACACACACACACAGTCTTGCTGTTATATAAAAATCCCCAGGGGTTTCAATTACCTCAGTACCAGTGTTGGGCAGCTTTCCTGGTCCAGAGGGATCAGATACTGAATGAATACAGTCTGAGCTCCCAAAAATGCCCAAGGTCCACACTGAGAACTCATCTAGAATCGTTTAACAACACAAGCTGAAAAACAGTGCGAGGGGGAAAAAAAAGGAAATGTGTAGGTTAGAGTTGTTTAGTTCTGAGGTGAAGGCTTGCTTTCAGTCATACACTGAGTGTATAACACATTGTTGGATATGAGTGCAGTTCTACAATGCAGGCTGACTAAAGATGATTTCATTTGGTACACTTGCTTGGGGGTTTGCCCCAGTCTTATCCTTGACTAGCCTGCTTTTATACCAAATTCTGTTAAAACCAAGGCATGTTATAGTTGTGCAATGCTTTCATCATCAGCATGAGTACAAATGGATAGAATTGTATGCTTTGAGCTTTTCTGGCAGTGATTTCTTTTTCTTTCTTTTTTTTTCCAGTAACCCATTTTCTTCCAATTTATTCATTTGCAGATTCCTATCCTGTAGCTACAATAGTTCTTCTCTATCACACAACTTCTACCAACCAAGATATGCTTCTTCTGATAATCTCCTGAATCTTTTAAACATATTATGTTATAGAATGTTATAATGTTTTTTTTTGCTAATAGGACAATTGACATTTAATTCAATTATATTTAAAAAGTGGCTTTTAACAATTGACATTGTCACAATGCAGCAGAAATCCATAAGTAGATTTAGATTCTTTAAGAAAATGCTAGAGGTGACAGTGGCAAAGCAAAAACTCCTTGAGATGTCCTGAGGAAGAAACCATAAGAAGAAATTCAAAAGGGTAGCAATCTTTTTCTGACAGAGTGACATAGCAGGGTTATACACTATAAAGCCAGAAACTATTTAGACTCCAGGGCCTGTATTCATGAAAATTCTTAGTTTAAAGAGTTGCCCCTAGCTCCCAATTCTTAGAAATATGGGAGTTTCCCCTTAAAATTAAAGAGAAGATCCTGGCAAAGATAAAATTTATTCGTAAGGATAAGAGCTCATAAGGTCAGAAACTCTTAGGAGTAGTGAGGAGGACTTTTAAGAGGATTAAGAGTTTCTTTATCAGAGGAGAAAATGGCCAAAAGGTGAAGAGGGAGAAGAAATGTGTTGTATATAATATTTAATAATGATAGTGAGTTAATATGATGATACAGATTACATTGTGTAGGGATTAATTTTGTTACGAATCATATTAGAGATAACATCTCTGACACAGCACAGAAATGCCGTATATATATATATATATATATATATATATATATATATATATATATATATATATATATATATATATATATATTCTGCCGCTATGGCATTTAGAGAGACGCTAACACCTCCGAAACAGAGCTAAAATGCCATGGCAGATGAAATGATATAATATGGCTTCATGACATTTCTGTGCTGTGTCGGAGATGTTTACATTTACATTACATTTATAACATACAGATGTTAGCGCATTTCTAATATGATCGGTCACGAAAGTAATCCCTACACGATATAGCCACAAATATCTTAACATAGAGACAAAGTGAAGGCTTATAAGAGACCAGATTTTAACAGGTAACAGGGTAGTAACAGGGTCAGCCTTATCCTCTCTAAGATAAAAGTTCCTCTGAGATTATTCCTGAATCACTCTTAAGAAATGATTGCTAGTTAGAAATTTCTTAGCTAAATTAGGCGCTCTCTGAGATCATTCTTAGAAGCTTTATAAATATTGGCCTTGATCATCACCTCCATACATGGTACTTCCTTAAAGTAGGAAGCACCCTTTCTGCTGCTGTATACATTTTCTTGACCATAGACATAACACTTACTGCTGTATTCTGTCAAGCTGTACATGCTACAATCCTGAGATAGTAGTGATCATGTCCCTTCTGCTCTTGGGACCTGCTGATCCTTCCTGATGCCCTACATCTCATTGGCGTCTCATCACTTGGAGGCAGCTCACTGCTGCTGCTGATGGACCTCATGGACAGACTGGAGATATGCATGAGAATGTACCAGTGAATGGTACCACAGAGGAACCATGAAGACAGCTTTGGACTGCAATTGCTATGAACAATTGAAGCTTATTTGAAGCTGATATGAAGCTTCTGTACTCAAGTGTCCATTAGTGATTATCATTTCATAACGTCAACAAGAATGTCTTCATGTTCAAACTAGAATTAATTTCCTTGTCCAACTGAATTAATTTTTTGACCATATAGTGTACAGTTAGAGAAGGAAAATTATTTATTACACTTTCTGCTGTCACCTATATAAGGATGAGTTTCTTTTTAAGTCTGGTTCCTCTCAAGGATTCTTCTTTACTCCTGTCACCTCTGGCTTGCTCATTAGAGATACATGTACATTTTAAATGTAATTCATTATATTTCAGTATAGCTGTATATTGTTAAAAGCACACTCACTCATCTCTCTCACTCATCTTCTACCGCTTATCCAAACTACCTCGGGTCACGGGGAGCCTGTGCCTATCTCAGGCATCATCGGGCATCAAGGCAGGATACACCCTGGACGGAGTGCCAACCCATCGCAGGGCGGACACACACTCTCTCAATTTTCCAGAGATGCCAATCAACCTACCATGCATGTCTTTGGACCGGGGGAGGAAACCGGAGTACCCGGAGGAAACCCCCGAGGCACGGGGAGAACATGCAAACTACACACACACAAGGCGGAGGCGGGAATCGAACCCCCAACCCTGGAGGTGTGAGGCGAACGTGCTAACCACTAAGCCACCGTGCCCCCTGTTAAAAGCACAATACAATAAAATTAAATTGAATAGAATTCATCATAAAGACTGTCCTGTGCTCAGCTCAGGACTTTTATTTACAACCTGCTCATGCTGGAAATCCTGCAAAGATACTTAGTACTGCTGATCTTTTCTCTTCCACACCTGTATACTGTAATGGTTTCTAATCCTACTATCCAATATGGGAATTGCATTATCCGACTTTGTTTTCCCCTGAAACTCTTGCTTATCAGTCTGTACCTCGTGGAGATGACCGCTTGAGCCAAATTCGTTTGTCGTATTCTGTCTTGGTTTTCTGGTCATGTGAGACCTGGCATTTGTGTCGCATCTGCAGCTGCACCATCTCAGCCGTCACAGACGGGACTGCTCATATGTCACAGTTATTATTGACTTTACACATTTGCAGTTGAGGTCCATGAGGACAGCATGTGTGTTAGTCAGGGTGAAAAAAGAAAGAAGACCTTGCTTTTGAAGAAGAGCTTTGGCTGTGTTTTTACCTCACTAAAAAATAAATAATAAAACGATTATTTACAGTATAACATTTCTTTAGCTTCTTTTACCTGACTAATACACTATGCCAAGAGTTTTGGGATGCCTGCCTTTACATGCACTTGAACTTTAATGACATCCAATTCGTAATCTATAGGATGGCCCACCTTCTGCAGCTATAACAACTTCAACTCTTCTGGGAAGGCTTTCCACAAGGTTTAGGAGTGTGTTTATGGGAATTTTTGACCATTCCTCTAGAAGCGCATTTGTGAGGTCAGGCACTTGTTGGATGTTGGACAAGAAGGCTTGGGTGGAGACCTGACCAAAGGTGTTCTATCGGTTTGAGGCCAGTCGAGTTCCTCCACACCAAACTCGCTCATCTATGTTTTTATGGTCCTTGCTTTGTGCACTGGTGCACAGTCATTTTGGAACAGAAAGGGGCCATCCCTAAACTGTTCCCACAAAGGAAGATAAAATTGTCCAAAATGTCTTGTTAAGAGTTCCTTTCAATGGAACTACAGGGTCAGGCCCAAGCCCTGAAAAACAACCCCACACCATAATCCCCCTTCCACCAAAATTTACACTTGGCATATTGCAGTCAACAGGTACCGTTTTCCTGGCAACTGCCAAACCCAATTCATCCATCAGATTGTCAGACAGAAAGGTGTGATTCGACACTCCAGAGAACATCTCCACTACTCTAGAGTCCAGTGGCAGCATGCTTTGCACCATGCATCTGCACTGATTCTGCAAATGATTTGGAAGGTTGTCCCAAAACTTTTGTCAATATACTGTATATGCTTCAAAAATCTTCTACATCATAATGCTTCCTCATTCATTTAATGTTTCTAGAAATAAACAGAAATCTTATTTTCAATTTCACAGCCCTCATGTTGCAGCCCTACAGGTATCATTATTATGTCTGTGATTCATGATACTTTTAATTAATGATGTCCATTGCATCAGTTACAGTTAAATTATTTTGTAGCATGTGTCTGATGAGAATCTATACATTTCCCTGCAAAGGTAAATAAACAGAAATCATGTTTACTCCAAACTCACTTATAATAGAAGTTTAAGGGGATTTGTTGAAGCATCAGGAAATGTTTATGCATGACATATTTTTGAACCCTTTTCTGAAATCTTAAGTCAAGCCTGCTCACTCCGAATCTCATCCTTTCAGAAATGGGACTATGTGCTCAGAGAAAAAAGAAATTGTTTGACTGTTGGATGGATGAAAAAAAAAGTTTTGTAGTAATACTATGTTGCTTTAAGGTGGCACGAGTGCATAGTATTGCTATCTCACAGCTCCAGATTACCTGGTTTAATATTGAGCCTGATCCAGTTTCATCTATTTCCTGTCCCAGGTCTGTATGGGGATCCGAATAAGAATGAGGTCCCCTTTGAGCCTGGTACCGCTCAAGGTTTCTTTCTCTACCATCTAAGGGAGTTTTTCCTTGCCACATGTGGTAGCTTGGTGGTTAAGGTCTTGGACTACCAGTTGGGAATTAAAATCCCAGGTCCACCAAGCATCCACAGCAGCATCCTTGAGCAAGGCCCTTAACCCTAAATTGCTCAGTTAATAAAGTGTAGGTTCCTTTAGATCAGGATGTCTGCCAAATGCTGTGAATGTTAATTTTTATGATTACATTTGACTCTACCAGCATGCTCCCAGAAAACATAGCGCAGTAAAAATGTCAACAGTCATGATAATTGATGGTGAGTTAATTCTGCCTCTGACAGTTCCTCAGGATGCGCTGCATCACTAGACAGGTTCATAACTGGTCTCAACTAGAGATGTGTTTAGGACTGCTTCCTCATCTCACAGATATTATTTTTGTTTGTATGTATCAATGTATCAAATATAAACTAGTGGTCTAACATTAGCCACTGATGGACAAACGAAAGAACGCTGTATATGTAACACGTGTTAATGTTATGCGTGATGATCATTTTATATGAACGTAAAGTAAATACTAGATAGAGTTCTTGGTTTGGTTCCAGAGGATCCACACCTTGATCTCAAACAGACAAGTTATGTTTATCATCTATAGTGTAAACTGCTACATTCTACATGTTTCTAGGAAACACATCCCCCAGTAATGGGAAATGTTATATACACATTAAAGCATTATATGTAATGGATAGAGAATGGTTTGAAACACACAGGAATATGCTTTTAAAAAGCAGCTAAAACACTAAACTGCAAAATGCTGGTTCATACCGCTAAGCATTCCAGGGTGTCAGAGAACATGGAGATAGAAGCAGACCCAAATTCAGGGATAACAAAAATAAAACATATTTATTAAACAGAACATAAACAAAAATACACAAAACAGAAACCGACAAACAAACGAGGACTCCGCGAAGCTAACCGCAACTCGGAGGAAATAAATACACATAATTAACCCAGTAACAAACAGGTGAGTAAGACAAGACACATGAGAGAAAACACTGCCCGAACGCCCCTAATGTTCTGGCAGAGAATGTCCGAGCAGAAGTCCTGACACAGGTACTTTAATCATGTCTTTGTAAGATCTCTAGCTGAGGAAACAACCTAAGATGCAAGAGGAAAGGCAGGCTCTTCAATCTGTTCAGCTTGTGTAAGTAATCATATTCCACCAACCCTGACCCTCGAGGCTTACACCATAAATTTGAGCACCATAATCTCCATCTGAAGAACCTACGATAATAATCATCGTCCCTACCTCAACTTCATCGTGGAATCCATTAGCAGCAGTGTATGGGATAATTACAGCGGTGATGTGCTCGGGTGATGAGTGTGGCATCACTTAGCACTCTCTTCGAGCCGCACCTCATCAAAAGGCTCAGTGGTGTTGTAACAGCTGCTTTTAAGCCGTGTTGTGCAGGAGGACACCTGTGTGAGCTGGCGTTTCTGTGTGGGTCAAGTGCACAACACCACAAAGCAGATCATGTCGGAGTAAGTGAAGGTCAGAACTGATTTCTTTGCCATCCGGCTCTTTATCAGAAAAGTCGTGGCTCTTTCTCCTCGTGCCGCTGTAATACAAACACCTCGGCTTTCGTATCCACAAGAGATAGTGCTGCAAGATCCCTGCAGTCAGAAGATACAATCGTTCATTTTTGAGAGTTCTGGTAGAAATCTCTCAGGCCTGTGGGCTCAATACAAACTAAAATTAGTCCTGCTTCTGTTCATTCCTTGTTCAAAATTCTACATCACAATGATTTTGCTCTAACCATGTAAAAGAAAAAAATAGCAAAATAAAATCAGACCTTGAGGCTATGTCCTTAACAAATGCTCTCTGCATACAGTGTGTGGTGTGTGTGTGTGTGTGTGTGTGTGTGTGTGTACAGTATGTGTGTGTATTACGCCCAGCTTGAGTCTCCCTAGGTCAACAGCTTGACCACATTGACCCTGATCTTTCTGAGGGATTTAAATGAGCTGTATCCTGGTTTCTCCCACAGCTGTGTGTGACCTATATTGTATTTTCAGCTAATCCCTTTGTTTTTGAGATCTGTGAGGACTTCTTATCCTGGGCATCTTGTCTGCTCACATACTAAACACACACACACAAATTTTAAGTTTTACACTAACACAACTATTATTTTTCACTGATGGCATTTGGCAGATCCCCTTATCCAGAGTGACTTATCTCATTTTTATACAAATAAGGTTTAAGGGCATGGCTCAATAGTCCAACCTATGTCTCAGAGTTCCAACACCTTAAGCACTGTGACCACAGCCCTGCATCCCTGTGATGATATCTACAGACTCAGTGCACATTAACATTTGATTTTTGAAAATGTATTAATCTGAAGCGAGTTTTTAAAAATATTATGATGTTGGTCCTGTAGTCTTAGTCCATACACCTGTTATACCCTGGTCTAGGATCAGGCATACAGTATAACAAAAAGTGTGTGTAAGTAGAAGCAGCTATATTGTATTGTAAGAGTATTTACATACATACGATTTTAGACCTTCATTTGAGATGAGGCCAACCTTGTGAGGATCCTGAGGCATCTGGAGATGAACCAGCTCCAGTTGGATTCTGCTTCATGAAGATTTCAGATATTCTAAGAGGAGATGCCAACTACATGTGGTTTTTGAGGACAACAACCTCCTAATCAATGCACAATTGTCAGACTGTATATTTATAATCACACCCTCCAGTGTCACCCAAATGAGGATGAGGTTCACTTTTGAGTCTGGTTCCTCTCATGGTTTCTTCCTCTTCCATCTAAGGGAGTTTTTCCTCACCACAATCACCTCAGTCACCTCAGACTTGTTCATTGGGGATAAATACAAACACATTTAAATATAAGTCTAATATATTTTTTTTGTATTATGTTAATGTTCATTAAATATTAATTTTATTATGTTTCTTATGTTATATAAAGCTGCTTTGAGACAATGTTTATTGTTAAAAGTGCCATACAAATAAAATTGAATTGAATCGAATTGAATTGAAAGTACTAAATGACATCAGACATGACATACGAGGAAGCCGTGGCCTAAAGGAATCTGACTCCTAACCCTAAGGTTGTGGGTTCGAGTCTCGGGCCGGCCACGACTGAGGTGCCCTTGAGCAAGGCACCGAACCCCCTCAACTGCTCCCCGGGCGCCGCAGCATAAATGGCTGCCCACTGCTCCGGGTGTGTGTCCATGGTGTGTGTGTTCACTGCTGTGTGTGTGCACTTTGGATGGGTTAAATGCAGAGAACGAATTCTGAGTATGGGTCACCGTACGTAGCCGTATGTCACGTCACTTTCACTTTCAGTACAGCCCATCATTTAGGACACAGCTAAAGAATGTCTAAAAGTCCAGCAAACAATATCTAAGGATTTTGAGAAAACCAGTGTGTTTTTTTTTTGTTTTTGTTTTTTTTTTGAGTAAAACTACTAAAGAGTTAAATATTATTAAAACGTTTTGGGTCACACTCCAAGAAGTCAAGCATACAGTAATTCACAGAACACAGAAGCAAAAGAACGAGTGAGAATCAGGCTACTGCTTGCAAACTGAAGGTCCCTTAATTGCTGTCTCGAAGCAGAAACCTCAGAAAAATTCTCAGGATATACAGAGAAAAAGAGAAGCAGCCGAGTGTAGCACGTTCTATCCGTTAGAAATTTTGTACTATAGAGATGCCACAATTCGAACAATCATCATAGAGATATGACAGATTATTCTGGTGCCCCTTTTTTTAACCCCTTTTACAACTTCCGATTGAAACAACCACCATTTTTAAAGCAAATTAAATTTAAAGCAAATGACTGAAGTAAAAGTTTTGCTGTCTTTTTGCAGCTTTCATTTCTTGAAACTACTATTTTGAGATGCACAGCACATCATCTTGATATTACAGTAATGTAATGGTGGCCCGGCGAGCAAGGATAAGAATATTTGTTCATTCATTTATTCATTCATTGAACGTCAGTAGGGGGGCACGGTGGCTTAGTGGTTAGCACGTTTGCCTCACACCTCCAGGGTCGGGGTTCGATTCCCGCCTCCACCTTGTGTGTGTGTGGAGTTTGCATGTTCTCCCTGTGCCTCGGGGGTTTCCTCCGGGTACTCCGGTTTCCTCCCCTGGTCCAAAGACATGCATGGTAGGTTGATTGGCATCTCTGGAAAATTGTTCATAGTGTGTGATTGCGTGAGTGAATGAGAGTGTGTGTGTGTGCCCTGCGATGGGTTGGCACTCCGTCCAGGGTGTATCCTGCCTTGATGCCCGATGACGCCTGAGATAGGCACAGGCACCCCGTGACCCGAGGTAGTTCGGATAAGCGGTAGAAGATGAATGAATATGCCTTCACACACACTCGCTCACACGTTGCTGTAATTTACAGAGAACCACTGGGGTTTTGATCAAAACCCAAATTGGACTGTTCACCAATTTACCTTGTAATCTGTTGTGGATAAAAGGTAAACATAGCACTGAATCATGGTTTTTTTAACCTGAAACACTCGGTAATCCATAATTTCCTAATGTTCCAAATAAGGAAACCTGTCCAAGTGGACAAGAAGACAGCGTAGATCCACTTCCTGTGTGCAACACGGTGGAGTCATACACGACCCTGTGAGTCGTTACCATAGAAACAATATTGTGTTAGGATGAGCACATTAACATTTTTTTTTTCTGATTTGCTTTGCAGCCAAAACTACAGGAAGCTGTTGCTGATGCAAAAATAAAGTTTCTGACTAATCAGAATTGAGAATTAAACAGCACAGTGGTCCAGAAAACAATAGTGAAAAGCTTCAGATTTTAAATCTCTAACTCGTCGCTTTGTAAAGCATCACACAGCCTTTTCTCACCATCACAGCAGCATTAGAGCTAGCTGGCTCATTCCTGACAAAGAATCCCTCTGAGGTGCTCGTGGGATGTGTTTTTATGTTATCCGGACGGCAGAGGAAGTGACACAAGCTGAGACTGTGACACACTCCTGCCGAACACACACTCCGGCTCAAGACTGGAATGGCAGACATGTGCCTACACAGGAGCTGTCAAGATGGAGTAGAGGAAGCTCCTAAATTTATCGCTCATCATCTGATGTCAGAGAGTGTAGTCACGGCATGGCAGGAGCGAACGCCCGCCGTCTTCTTGCATCGTCTGCTCCAGCATTGTGTTCATTATGTCGTGTGCTTGCTTCCTGTGAGCTTCACACCTCTCACCTACTGTGGAAGACAGAAGCAAGAAGCAGGCAGTGCTTTTAATCGAACCTTTCAGACATCTTTGCGCATGAACCACTTTCCTAGTGTTGTGCTAACTTGTTAATAACTGCCATGAAGAACAGGAAGCTGGAGAGTCTCCTAGTCAAACAGTAATGATGGGAGATGCTGAAGTGGAAATGAAAGAGAGGTGGTATTCTAGGGCTTTCTCCAAAGGTCTTTTTGCAGCAATACAAAAAGGTCCTTAAAACAAAGTGGTTTCATTTTTAAGAGACCCTTTTTTCTAGAATAAATAATAAAGAAAGCTTCTAAAACAAATTCAGGAAACAGAGGTCACCCATTCAGTGTTGAGAGACTGGACAGGGAATTGGGACAGTCGGTGGGAAACGGACTAAATTAGGAGTAAATGGAGGAATAATAAATGGCATTGTCAAACTTTATAGTAAATTATGCAGAAGTTGTGCATGTTGAAAAGAGACTATAGTGCAAAAATAAATAAATAAATAAATCTTAGCGAGATGATATACCTTGAACACAATCGTATAGCCATATTTTAGTAGGGATTACAATAAACCAAACACAAAATAATTGTATTATTCTATTTTTAAAAATAAGAATATAACAATTAAGCGTGAAATAGTTGTTTTCTATTGGCAAATCATTATTAACAATTTTAGCATTTATTTCTGCAAATATGCAAAATAATCTGCAAACAAAATAGGAAACTTTTAAGAATAAAGAATATTTTCTTAAAAAATATTTTAAGAATATTTTCTACCGCTTATCTGAACTACCTCGGGTCACGGGGAGCCTGTGCCTATCTCAGGTGTCATCGGGCATCAAGTCAGGATACACCCTGTGCCAACCCATCGCAGGCCACACACACACACACTCTCATTCACTCATGCAATCACACAATACGGACAATTTTCCAGAGATGCCAATCAACCTACTGTACCATGCATGTCTTTGGACCGGGGGAGGAAACCGGAGTACCTGGAGGAAACCCCCGAGGCACGGGGAGAACATGCAAACTCCACACACACAAGGCGGAGGCTGGACTCAAACCCCCAACCTTGGAGGTGTGAGGCGAACGTGCTAACCACTAAGCCACCGTGCCCCCATCTATTTTCATATTGACTTTTAATTTTTCAAATGTTTCATAGGAATTAAATGTTTAGTTAATATTTGGTGTATTGTAATCGCAGTGGATGTGAAAGCTAATGGCAGTAAGATCCCGTTTACAGCAGTGTAGAACCCCAGGTTCTGTTGGATTATGTCTGGGCCAGTTTTTGATGGTGTGGTGTGGCCCTACATGACATCCAGTGAAGCTGTGGTGTAAATATAGCCTGAGAGGAATGTGAATGTGGGGTTCTGGGGCTGAAGGAGCCTCAGAGAGCAGTGTAAGAGGCCATGGGAAGGATAAAGGATGATCGGTAGGATTCCAGCACATACTGTGTGTGTGTGTAAGAGAGAGAGAAAAGAATATTGATTTTTAATAAAAGGATAAAGCCAAGGTATGACTCACAGAGGAGCCATCTTTCAGTGGTGAAAAGGAAGATCGGATATAATGCCAAAGATGATGTCGGATATAAAAATCCATGACAGATGCAAGTTTATGATTTTTTTAAAGCATAATTCTTTGTTAGGACATGAATAATGTTGCTATAAAGACTGACCTTTGCGATTTCCTCCTGTCTGTAGCGGACTATTCTAAAGCCTGCTGCTCAATAGAGTTGTTGGCTGGTCATGATATTGAATCTGAGAACAAAAAGAAACTCTACCATGCATCAGTAATTCAGCATTATTAGTGCAAAGCCATTCGAGTTGAACCTTATACCATGGGTTCTCTACATAACCGTAAAACTATTACTGACGCCCACTGGAGCACGCTAAAATGCAGATAATCAGTGCCTGCTTTAGTTTAAGGCACACAATGTATTGCTGTGTGATCGGTCCTTTTCGTACTTTAAACGATAGTTGTTTTTAAAAACCATTGATGAGAAAGAGATCTACTCGTTCATGCGCATAACACCCGTGAGTTTGACGTGTGCCTTCTCAATCACTGTTGATGATTAAATCAACTCTGTTTAAATCAATACGAAATCTAGGAGGTTTTTCATTGAGTGTAATCATGTGACACGGCTATCTCTGATTGGCTTTATGAATCAACAGACTGGGCTAAGAAGAAATCAGCTTCACTTCTTTGTACTTTATACTTTATTAAATTCAGGTTTATTAGGATAGCATTTTTAACAAGGGAGGTCACAAAGAAGCTTTACACGTTTATTCATTCACTGGTGCACAAAGGAGTATTTCAAATTATAAATTATAAGTTATAATTAACTCCAATTATGCAATTATAAATAGGATGTGGTAGCTTAGGGGTTAAGGTTGTGAGTTTGAATCCCAGGTCTTTCCTGAACTGCCACAGCTGGGTAACCCTTAATTAGCTTAGGGTTAAGGTGTTGAACTACTGATTAGTAGTTTGTGAGTTCAAATCCAAGGTCCATTGAGCTATCAATGCTGAGCCACTGAGAAAGGCCCTTAACCATCAATTACTCAGTTGTATAAAATGAGGTCAAATGTAAGTCGCGCTGGATAAGGGCATCTGCCAAATGCCGTCAATGTAAATGTATAAAACTTTTCTTTCCTATAACTGTCTTTCCTATAGCAGTTGCATAACTATGAAATTAATTCTAGCTTGGAAATGAAGTCTATCCTTGTGAAGTTATTACGTTCACTGATGCAGACTTGAGTGAAAACTGTTTGAATCAATTGCAGTTCAAAACCATCTCCATGGTTTTGGCTACTGTAAGTTTTACCATTCACAGCAATCCAAAAAAGTAATCCAGTAAGTCATTTGTTAATAACAAATAAAGCGATGTACACTAGATGCCAATATTTAAGTCTCAATTTTATTTATTTCTCTCCTGAAAGCGAGAGAAGGCTTAGACCTGATTTACACTGGTCATTTCTGTTTAAGTAAATGCATGCACTCTTAATCAGTGATGTTTCACTGAAAAACTACTTTCCTCTTTTATTGCTGTAAGCCCATTTTGATGTCTGAGCTGCTGTATACCTGAGAAGGTAAATCCTGATGATCTGATGATCTGACCAGAAAGTTGGACAAGTGTACTGAGCCTCGATGTAGATCGTGCAGGTTCTGTCTTCATTTTGATGATCAGGACATTGTCAATAATAATATAACCTTGTGTTTCCGATGGCATAAACACCACAGCTCTGTGCCATGACACGTTGTTTTCCAACAGTGCATGAGTAGAATAAATGGCGCTTGTAATCGCAGCAGTGTGTGTGCGTGTAGACACGCCAGGAAAGATAAGCTACAAAACCAGAGGAGGTAACTAGCAGGATGGGAAGCACCAATCATCCGTCTATTCGAACCCCCTACCAGCCTCCCCCACAGGGTCGATGATGATGTTGGTTTAAACATGCTGGGTAATGGGATTGCTGGAGTATGGAGGAGGAAACGAAAATCTTATTTCCAGTCAAGCCAAGCTATTCTATCTGTTCCGCTAATGGGAGAAGGGACGTGTGTATCCGTGTTCCACCTCCACCATTTTTCATCAGCGAAGATAAAGCGGTTGTTAAAAATTCACCACAAGATTCAACCCTGTCCTGCCTGACTTTTGAAGACGGCTTTGCAATACAATATTTTACATGCTTGGTTTCACTTCACTGTCCATGGAGAGGAAAGTATCATTTTCATCATTTATTTATTTATTTATTTAGTAGCTTTTCACAGATTGGAATGAACTTTGGTCCTCAGGAAACTCAAGCTGTCCATCAGAAACCGGAGATTTTGCAGTGTACACACTATACTTAATAAATAATTAAAAATTCCTTCTGATATAAAATGTATATCCAAAAAAGTGAAGTGTAGTTGTATCCTACAGAAAAACAGCAACCCAAAATGTAACTTTACAGAATATAAATAAAGGGAAGAAGTCAAATCTTCGTCATGACTATTTCTGTCTCTAGAGCTGATCTGAAGCAGGAAGTGTGTTACACGGTTATAACCCAGAGCTCAGGAAGAATGGACACATGACACTTACCAAGCAATGTTACATTTAGCTTTGAAGATATACAAGACAAAATGTGTACAAAGGTATTAGAAGTATTTGTTTGTCACATAATACATTGCAGAACAGTAAAATTCTTTTTTCACTTATCCCAATTTTCGAGGTTGGGATCAGATCACAGGGTCGGCCATGATGCACCACTGGAGTAGGTAGAATTAAGGGCCTTGCTCAAGGGCCAATTGGTGACAGCTTGGCAATGCTGTTAGCTTTAACCACTTGAGGCACCACTTCCTATAGCTGTAGCTGTAGTTTGTAATATTAGTTACTTCTAACACTGAAGGTCAATATCTCCTTCCAAACAAAACACTAAAGGTTTCTAAGGGTGTGTAAACTTTTGCACTCAATGACCTTTTTGCCCAGGAGTCATACTTGCTTATACATATATGAGCGTATATATGCTTATACTTTATATGTATGTAATGTACATTATTGCAGTGCATTAGTGTTAATTTCGTCAGACGAGACGAGACGAAATATGTTCGTCAACAACCTTTTTTTTCATGACTAAGACGAGACGATGACAAGACTGCTCCACTGTCCAAAAACGCTAAGACTAAATTAACATGCATTATTGTTGACGAAAAAAGACGAGACGAAAATGTTTCGTATAAAATAAAAACTAAGATAAAATCTCTCTTCATTTTCGTCTACAATTGTCTCTGCTTTTTCATCAGCTGTTACGCCTTTAAAATATTCAGAACGAGTACGCGGCTTCGCGCTGTTTAGTGTGTGCGTACAAACAATTCGTCCACACGCCGCTCAAAAAAAAAACTCCTGAGCACAAGTCCACCCCTGGTCTAGGCGGCTTTTTGTGTTAAATTATATTTCCTGTCGCTGCGCAGGCTCTTTTATTGTACATGACAGCTTATGTCCCGATGACCAGTCTTTGCATTACGATTAAAAGCAGTATCAATAAAGTAAAAAATGTGATTTGCAGTCAAGTTCGAGTGTATGCACTGTTTAAACGAGTGTTCTCAACTTCTCACTGATACTTTTGTGATTCGCGGAGTTTTGACAAGTTTTATAGCCTTGATATTGTTTCTTATTCAAAAGTGGTGACAGAAAAAACTCAGCACCCCCAACCTGAAACCTCTTCCCACCCCCCTGTCACAATCACATCATAATCAAAATTAATAATTAGGCTTAAAAACAAATGTATATGTAAGGGAATCAAGTTTAACAATTACATGTATTATTGCTCCAATTATCATCAATAAAGGTGTGTGCAATACCATGTATAACTTGCATTAAGTCGGTAAAAGGAGTTGCATAATAGCAGCTATAAATATTCCAGTCATTCCCTCATATCTGTTTTTTTTTCTGTCATGGCATTAATGAGATGAAAAAAGCAGCATGTGATGTTCATAAGAAACCACAAAGCTTCTCTAAACTCTTCTCCTGGAACTAGCAGAATTTACAGCTTTACCCTTTGACGCTGGAGACTCCGTCCATAAATGTTGAACAAACTTTAATTGTTATATAAAATCAACAATTACACTTTTTTTTAAATCAGTTTATGTGATGGGGGGTTAGTGGTTAGCACGTTCGCCTCACACCTCCAGGGTTGGGGGTTCGATTCCCGCCTCCGCCTTGTGTGTGTGGAGTTTGCATGTTCTCCCCGTGCCTCGGGGGTTTCCTCCGGGTACTCCGGTTTCCTCCCCCGGTCCAAAGACATGCAGGTTGATTGGCATCTCTGGAAAATTGTCCGTATTGTGTGAGTGCATGAGTGAATGAGAGTGTGTGTGTGCCCTGTGATGGGTCGGCACTCCGTCCAGGGTGTATCCTGCCTTGATGCCCGATGACGCCTGAGATAGGCACAGGCTCCCCATGACCCGAGGTAGTTTCGATAAGCGGTAGAAAATGAGTGAATGAGTGAGTGAGTTTATGTGACACTTATGCTGTACAATTCTCTGTGTATGTTGTTACTATAGAAACGTCTTAATGCTGAAAATGAATCAACAAATTCTGGCCAATCAATCAGCACCAAGAATTCCAGCAGCACTGAGATATAAACCATAATGTGAACTTGTGGTTTCTTCCTTTGGCTGTTTTTAGCCTTCAAAAGACAAACATCTGCTCTGGCTTTTGTTTCTGCTGCTTTTTCTCATTTCTCTTCCAAGCTTAAGCTGCTGTAAAGAAGCCACAGAGGGTTTTTGCTTGTCTGGCCTAAATAAGATATCTGGGTCTTTTTCAGAGAAGTCAGCCATCTGACAAGTGAGGCCACATTCATGTTCAGTTTTAGATCACTCAGCTGAGAACAGTGGCACCGTGACCCACATATATCATATTTAAAGCATGTTTTCGGTGACAGCCAAAAGAACATTATAAAAGGTAGGTCTGTCTGTTCAGAGGACACAGGTATAATCAGACAAGACGAGGAACAATTACTCCAG
Organism: Tachysurus vachellii; assembly: GCF_030014155.1. Taxonomy (NCBI): domain Eukaryota; kingdom Metazoa; phylum Chordata; class Actinopteri; order Siluriformes; family Bagridae; genus Tachysurus; species Tachysurus vachellii. The sequence continues at coordinate 4,507,886 of NC_083464.1, read as the reverse complement.
CTGTCTGGAGCTGTATAAACAGACCTAAAAAGCTTCTCTATAGAAACACTTCTAGTCTGAGATAGTGCACATCATCCTTCCACAAGCGTTAGGATGTTGTTTGAGAGCTATAAGAAAAACTTACTGTATATAAAAGAAATCACAGTGCTTTTTTCCGTTACTCGGGGGTGAAGGTAAACATAAAACAGAGCATCTAGGTTGTATAATGTAAAAAAAGACCAAGATATAGATGTTAAAGAATTCAATGAAATGAATTCCTAATAATAGAATTAATTCATTCATTCATCTTCTACCGCTTATCTGAACTTCTCGGGTCACGGGGAGCCTGTGCCTATCTCAGGTGTCATCGGGCATCAAGGCAGGATACACCCTGGACGGAGTGCCAACCCATCGCAGGGCACACACACTCTCTCATTCACACACAACACAAACACACACACAAGGCGGAGGCGGGAATCGAACCCCCAACCCTGGAGGTGTGAGACGAACGTGCTAACCACTAAGCCACCGTGCCCCCAATAATAGAATTTAAACTCATAAATGTATATAATTGAATACACATTAATATCTATTTGTTTTTGGCCAACCCGGTTGTTCAAATTGTGTGTAGGTGTAGATTTTATAAATTCTTCATTGGACCTAAAGTTATATACACATAATGTGTCATGTGTCATGTGAATATTAACAACTTTCATATATATAAAAATATCTCAGAATAATATACTGGAAGGTGGCTTCAGTAATGCAACAGTGGAAACACATGATAAAGTGAGCTGTAGGGTTTCCCTGTGTGTGAGAAACTATGATGAAGTCCCTTCCTGTAGTTAGAACATAATGCAGAGTCCTGCAGGGTTCGCTTATGTACATCGTCATAGAAACAATGATGAAGTGCCATAATGTTCACCGTACCAGAGGAGAAAATGAGATGCGGTGTCCTATAGGCTTACCTTCATGCAAGGAACTAAGATGAAGTTTCCTTCCTTTCTTCGTCCCTTTAATTCTTTCCTTCCTTCCTTCTGCCTCTCCTTCTTTCATTCCTTATTTTTCCATCTTTCCTTCCTCTCTTCCTTTTTTCTTTACTTCCTCCCTTCCTTCTTTCGGTCTTTCCTTCCTCCCTTCTTTCTTTTCTACCGTTCTTCTGTCCTTTCTTCCTTCCTTTCCTTCTTTTCTTTTTAAATTTTTTGCTATTTACTCTAATTGTCATTTCCTTTTACTTAATTTACTCTTTTACTTAAATACTTCATTTTTATTTTATTTTAGTTAAAATTGTATTTTTATTTGATTGCCCCTGGTGACAGCCTGTGCCCACCTATGAGAACATTTTCTCTCCCTCTCTCTCTCTCTCTCTCTCTCATGGCAGATGTACACACCTACACCCAAGGTTTATACTGTAGTTCCAGAGAAAATATCTAACAAGTCCTCTTGAGGAACACTAAATAATAATAAACAATATGTAAGTGTCTACAAATCATAATTCATTACTGAAGTCTTGCTTTTGCAGGATTTTGTTTTAACTAGCAATTTTAAATATTTCTTTAACTGCCAGACTTATTAAGACCTACACAAGAACTCTGGCCATACATTATATTGCACGTTTATAAAGAATAAAATAAGAACGGTTTCAGAAGGGTTTGGTTGGTTCTTTAGTGTAAGCTTCACAAGAACCCTCTTTCTAAGACTGTACTTTGATTTTAATAAACATTTCTCAGTACACCATCGTCTGGAGAACACTTGAGGACCTGTATGGTGGTGTTTGATGAATGCTGGATGAACCCAGAACTTCTTCAGCATGTGATATAGAAATTCTGTCTACCAGAAAGCCAGCAGTGGAAGTTATAGCTTTTTAATATATAGCAGTTAATCAACTTCCATCCTGCAACATCTGAGCACCCATGGTAAAATCTTCTTGAGTTGGATCAAATTTGTGTTTATTAAACAAAAAGGCATAGCCGAGGTCTCCAGAGACGGATTCGTTATCCGCACAATCCCCTTGTTAGACAGTGGGATTAATGTGACAAAGCTCAGAGGAAGAACACAATGTGTACCATGTGTCTGCATGCATGTGTGGATTATTGCTTAATAATGTTGCTGGCAAACTGCTGGGTGTGGTGAAACACAAAGCCATAATTATAGAGTAGGAACTAGAGGCAAGGATACTATTCTTGTTCCACACACAAACGCACACACACACATACAAACATGTACAGAAAGCTATAATTTTCTGTGGGTATTCAGACCAGAATCGCCCACTTCCTTCTTTCTCAAGAGTTTGCCTTTATGAATGAAGTAACACTTACTGTTAGTCTCTCTCACTCTCACACACTCTCTCACACACTCTCTCACACACTCTCTCACACACACACACAATCTTACCATGCTTGTGAAGACCACACCCTGACATTAATATTACTGTAGATAATTAATTTAAACATTGCTATGAAACACCTTCACCTAATCATAAACTGAACAATAGCAACAATTACTGAACATTTATTTTTTCTTAAAAAGCATGAAAATGGCCAATGCTTTAAAAAGATCAAATCTGGCAGTAATTCCTATCCATGTAGAGACTTCATGTTATACATAATACTGTGATGCTAATGTGTAAGCTGTAATGACATCATTTCCTACCTCATGTTAAATATATAAATAAATAAAAATATCAGATGTCTCCCATAAGGTGTCTTTTTTGTTTGCTCTGAACATGGAAATTTCATAAAAGTTAACTTTGAGCACACTTTTACGGTCCCAGAACTGAGTGACATTCATGAAATATTTTAGACTCAAATGGCAGCACAGGAGATAATACTGAATAGCTTAGCAACAAGCTAGCTGGCTAACTTTAAAGATAACGCTAATGTTGAATACCTTCTGAAAAACAGTGATTAGTATGGTCGGTGTTATAGATTTATTAAAATACTTTGTCTATATATTAAATGATATAAAGACAAAACGGCTATAAACTCATTAAAAGTAGAGAAGGAGGAGTTCAGGGAGGGGGCGGCCATGTTGATTAGATGTCATTCTGTAAACAGGAAAGGAAATGGGTGTTGAGAAGACTAACCCAATGTAGGTACATTTATGAAGAACATAAATGTTGAATTTTAAAGTTTTTGATGTTTTTTTACCGATTACCGATTCAATGGAGATTTACCAGCTCCAGTTCGACTCTTCAATATTAAATAGGAGGCGCGTAGCAAATTTAAACTAGCTAGCGGAAATTGGACTACTGTTCTTCAAGGAAGGAGAGGAGGGAGAAGGGTTCATAGACGGAGAGAAGAGGAAATGCAGGAGTATAGGCCTGAGAATAGGGACCCTTAACGTTGGTACAATGACAGGGAAAGGTAGAGAGCTGGCAGACATGATTGGTAGGAGGAAGGTAGATATACTGTGTATCCAGTAGACCAGGTGGAAGGGGATTGGAGCAGACTTCAACAAGCATGTTGGTGAGAGGAACAGAGGTGATGAGAAGGTCCCTTTCCAAAATTTGACATTAATGAAAGGAACCCAGAAGGACAGATGGTGGTGGACTTTGCTAAGTGGATGGAAAAGGCCGTAGTTAACAGTTACTTCCAGAAGAGAGAGGAACATAGAGCTATAAATAAGGGTGGAGGTAGGCATATGCAGGTAGACCACATTCTATGTAGACAAGGCATCTAATCTCTATTAAAGAGATTAGTGACTGCAAAGTGGTGGTAGGAGAGAGTGTAGCCAGACAGCATTAGATGATGATGTGTAAGATGTCTCTGGTGGTCAGGAAGAAGAGCAGGGGAAATAAAGAAATAAAGACCAAATGCTGGTAGTTAAAAAGGAAGAATGTTGTGAGGAATTCAGACAGAACTGAGACAGGTTTTGGGTGGTCAGGAAGATCTTCCCAGTGACTGGGAAACTACAGCAGAAGTGATCATAGAGACATAGGTAGTGGGTAGGTGGGTGCTAGGTGTCATCTGGAAGGAGAAAAGAAAACAAGGAAACATGTTTGGTGGAACAAGAATGTACAGGAAAGTTCTATGGTACATAGAAAGGACTGAAGAAAGTAGACAGGATTACAAGGAATCACAGTGGAGTATGAAGAGGGACATGGGAAAGGCCAAACAGAAAGCATACAGTGTCATATGCCAGGTTAGATATGAGTAGACATGAGGGAAGGCAAGAAGGACTTTGTGCAACAGATAAGGCTGATTAAAGATAGAGATGGAAAGATGCTAACAGGTGAAGAGAGTGCACAGAGAAGATGGAAGGAATATTTTGTGGAGATGATGAATGAGAGGAAAGAAGCGGGGAAGAGGTGAAAATTGTAGTGCAAGAAATAGCAAAGATTAGAAAGGTTGAGGTGAGGAAGGCTCTGAGGAGAATCAAGAGTGAAAAGTCTGTTGGTCCGGCTGTGGACCTGGGGAGGTGAGGAAGTGTCTAGGAGAGACAGCAATCTCTAGATTGTTCAACAGGATTTTAAAGAGTGAAGAGAAGTGTTCTAGTGCTGATCTTTAAGAACAAGCGTGATGTGCAGAGTTGTAGCAACTACAGAGGTATGAAGTTGATGGGCCACACAATAAAGCTATGGGAAAGAGTAGTGGAACTTGAAGTGGATATTTGTGACCAGCAGTATGGCTTCATGGGGGGCACGGTGGCTTAGTGGTTAGCACGTTTGCCTCACACCTCCAGGGTGGGGGTTCGATTCCCGCCTCCGCCTTGTGTGTGTGGAGTTTGCATGTTTTCCCCGTGCCTCGGGGGTTTCCTCCGGGTACTCCGGTTTCCTCCCCCGGTCCAAAGACATGCATGGTAGGTTGATTGGCATCTCTGGAAAATTGTTTGTAGTGTGTGATTGCATGAGTGAATGAGAGTGTGTGTGTGTGCCCTGTGATGGGTTGGCACTCCGTCCAGGGTGTATCCTGCCTTGATGCCCAATGACGCCTGAGATAGGCACAGGCTCCCCGTGACCCGAGGTAGTTCGGATAATGAGATGGTCAGAAGGAGCTGCACTGCGTCTTTGTGGATTTAGAAAAAGCATATGACATGGTGCCAAGAGAGGAGGCTATGGTACTGTATGAGGATGTGAGGAGTGGCAGATAAGTATGTCAGAGTAGTTCAGGATATGTATGAGAATATGACAGCAGTGAGATATGCTGTAGGTCAGACAGAGGAGTTCAAGGTGGAGGTGAGGCTACATCAAGGATCGGCTTTGAGTCCCTTTCTGTTTGCTTTGGTGATGGATGGGTTGACAGATGAAGTCAGACAGGAATATTCATGGACAGTGATGTTTGCGGATGACATCGTTATCTTTAGTGAGAGTAGGGTGAGCAGGTGAAGGAACACCTGGAAAGGTGGAGGTCTATTTTAAAAAGAAGAGGAATGAAAGTCAGTCATCTTAAGAAAAACTCCACGTAAAAGCAAGAGTAAGGGAGGTAGAAGAGTGAGTTTACAGGGGCTGAGGTCAAGAAGTGATGAGGAGTGTGTAAAAGAGGTGAAGAGGAGAGTGCAGGCGGGCTGGAGTGGGTGGAGAAAAGTGTCAGAAGTGTTGTGTGACAGAAGAGTCAGCATGAATCAAAGGAAAGGTGTACAAGACAGTAGTGAGAGCAGATCTATGGGTTAGAGACTGTAGCAGTGAGGAAAGGACATGAGGCAGAGATGGAGGTAGCAGAGATGAGGATGTTGAGGTTCTCTTTAGGAGTGACGAGGATGGACAGGATTAGGAACGACCACATCAGAGGGACAGCTCAGGTTGGCTGTTTTGGGGACAAGGACAGAGAGACTAGATTGAGATGGTTTGGACATGTACAGAGGAGGGAGATGGTTATATTGGTAGAAGGATGTTGGAGATGGAGCTGCAAGGTAAAGATTTAGAGGAAGGACAAAGAGGAGATATATGGATGTGTGGAGGACATTTGTGTGGCGATCCCTAATGGGAGAAGCAGAAAGTGGAAGAAAATATGTGTGTGTTTATATATATAATTTACAGATTTGTGACACATGTAATCGCATTATAGTCCAACATCACAGTGTTTCCTTGTAAATATGAACATCTGATTAAATAATCATCTCTGCTGTTGACTCATAAGCCACCTGAGTCTCGATGAGATGCGATGAAGACACTCGGCTCTGACTCATCAATCTATTCAATCATTTTACACATTTATACATCGTATGTTAAGTATGTATGAATTTCGTATGTGTTCCATATAGTATATTAAACATTGTTTAAAGATGTATTGCTGGTTTGTCACTGGTGTTTTTAAATTCAATTCAATTCAGTTTTTCAAACTTGTTTTTTTCTTCTGTTGGCTTGTTGAGGTTCAGGCATCTGAGTCAGGGATATTAACCCCTTTTTTTTGCCAATTTTACCAAAAAATTGCCATCCCTTCATGACTTATGGGACATTTTCAATCAGTTTTAAGAAGCAAATGATAAACTACTGCAACTTCATTACCACAGCCTCCTGTAACCTCACTGTTTTAAGTATTCGGGGTCAACCATCCAGTGAAATCCAGGTTTAGAGGCAAATGCAGGTGGGTTAGAGTGGGTGGGGAAAAGTGTCAGGAGTGTTGAGTGACAGAAAAGTGTCAGCAAGGATGCCGAGGATAGAGCTAGGTAGAAACAGGTGATTTGCTGTTGCGACCCCAATGGGACAAGCCGAAAGTAGTTGAAAAAGAAGATAAAGAAGCGAATGATGTTCTGGTTGTGAGTCTGATCTAAAATGAGTCATGGTGCTTGGTTCTTTGCTGTGCTGGCATTCAGGTCCCTAACCCCTAGCAGATGAATCGTGTTTAATGGTCACAGTGAATAAAGTGTAATACTGAAGCTGTGTGTCCATTTTTGCTGTGTGAGCGTGTGTGCGCTATAAATATTACATTTGTTGCAGTCATTTCAGGCAAAGCAAAAATAAGAAAAATGAAAACTCCCATGATTGATTTGAATAATCTTTATATTTAAGTGGGTGGAGCTACCAGAATGGTTCCTGATTAGTTACACACAGCACATTAAATAAGCTCTGCAGTAAGTACTAAATCAAATGCAGCTGGTGCTGAATGGAATGCAGCTGGTACTGAGTTGAATGCAGCTGGTGCTGAATCGAATGCAGCTGGTGCTGAATCGAATGCAGCTGGTGCTGAATCGAATGCAGCTGGTGCTGAATCAAATGCAGCTGGTACTGAGTCGAATGCAGCTGGTGCTGAATCGAAGGCAGTTGGTACTCGAAGGTGAGTGGGGATGTGGTAGCTTAGTGGTTAAGGTGTTGGACTACTGATCAGAAGGTCGTGAGTTCAAATCCCCGTGCCACCAACCTGTCACTCCTGGGCCCCTGAGCAAGGCCCTCAACCCTCAGTTGATCAGCTGTATACATGAGATAGATGTAAGTCGCTCTGTATAAGAGCATCTGCCAAATGCCATAAATGTACTGAATCAAAAGCAGTTAATGCTGAATGGAATGCAGTTGGTGCTGACCAAATGTAGCTAGTACTGAATCGAATGCAGAAGGTACTGTTACAGTTTGTGATTTCGAAGCCAGAATGTCTGTATAATTAGGAATATGTTGAGAAAATCCACAAATGCCACTGGATCTGTCTTAGCAAAAACAATGTTTGTAATCACATTAGAGCTGCAAACAACTTTTATATCTAGAAAAGAATAACCAAAAATACAACACAATCCTTCTTCGTCAAATAGTGTTGTCTGTATTCCGTAACGGGGATCGTTACTTTTATCACTTTACACTTTTAAAATGTGTCATGTATGAAAGAAGGGACCACATATAAATGTATACATATAATAAGCTAATATAAGAAACAGATAGATAGATATAGATAGATAGATAGAATCATTTATTTGATAATTAAACCCACTGAAAAGTTGTGGATAAACTTTCGAATGAAAGGCACAGTAAAATCAGACACCGCTGATATAATACTCAATGAAAAATAATTACAACACAAGCAGACAATTTATTTTTTTTTAACGCACTCAAAAATAAACAAAATCTTACACTGGCTGTTAAAGAGGTGCAAATCAGTCCCGAGATCTCGCATATGGATGCAACTGGGTCATACAGGACAACACCTGGAGGAACGTCACTTATTGCTTTTCCGTGTGAGGACATTGGAGGTGTAGTGGAACTCCGAGGAATCCGATTCCCCCTTCTTTCTTACACCTGACGTAGGTAGTCACCGAGATCTTCTGGATCTTGCCATTTTTGACAAGAGTCCAATGTTAAATTAGATTACAGCAGGGTCCGAGTCAGGGATTAGATTACGGAAGGAAGCGGGTTCTGCTAGGACTGGAGATTTCCAGGAACAAAGTTCACTCTGTAGTGAGAACAACATCTTCCTTTTGCATTGGTATTGAATGAAATGTCCTTAACTGAAGTGATTATCTAGATTTCAGCCCCTTCCCAAAGCTCAAAGCTTAATGAAATCATGATTTGAATCAGTTACTCTCACACACATACACACACACACACACACACACACACACACACACACACACACACACACACACACCAGTCTAATTCACTGGTCCACCAAGTGTAAAATCAAACCTAATGTGCTAATTCATTACAATAAAGGCAGGAGCAGGGAAAAAAATGGCAAATAGATAGTTGAAGGTTAACTGATGTTAAGTGTCAAAGACGTGATTAAACTGCAATTAAATCAATTTCAGAGGTGTGGAATTAAATTTGGTTGGAACGGCTGGAGCATCCCATGGTTTTAGCATGCCTGCTTGCAAACAGAGCTTTGACTTGGAACTGGTTATTTATTCAGAACCAAGAATGGTCCTGGATCAAGTCTCAGACCTTACTGGATCCGCCTGATAAATAGAAGCAAAAAAAAATCCTTTGTAAAAAGTGTCCGTTCTGACAGACTTGGGCAGTCGGGATGCTAAAATGTACAGGGATCCTAACCCTAACCCAGGAACATATAGCCAGACTCTTTGGTATATGCAAAAGCCGAAACAGAAACAGCTGAAGCTCGTTATTTCCTTCTGTACACCCTAAACCCTCACTTTGCTTGATTGCCAAACATCAGATCACTGGAAGTCTTGAGATTTAGTGACAAAGAGGCCTGGAGATGGGTTCCTCCTGAGCTGCTGTGTGCTGCACTTTCCAGCTGCCTTTCTCAGCATGCTCACATCACATCAGGTCACATCACACAGAGCAGCTCTGTGGAAGAAAGTAAGTTAGCTGCAGCGTCTCCTTTAAGACAGTCCGGTCTCAGAGATGAAGAAACCTCTGATGAGCTCTCAGAGCTGACACTGAGATTGAAAGACTGGCAAGTTTCCATGGATTCCGCACTTTTCCGTCGTCGAGCATGGATCTGGACTAAAGTGAGAAAAAGTGTTTTTTTCTTTCCATCTAATATGGAGCTCATCATCCAGCCCTCATGCTTTCACTTGAAACATAATTTTTTGAAGTCAGCAGACTGGAACGTTAAAAAGATCTCGGAGCTTGCGGTTATTTTCCTCCGTTGCTCCGTAACGGCTGCTGTGCCACCCAAAGAGTGAAAGAAGCCGTTAGTATCTCGGTACCCGCTCCCCGGAGGTCCGCTCGGGTCATTACCTGGCCATGCCGCTGAGCTCAGTGAGATACTGCCGGAGTTCTTTAGCGGCTGCAAAGCGTCCATACGGCATCTTGGGCTTGACGCACTCCTCCAGCAGGACGTCGAGATGCCCGTCTTTCCCCACGTTGGACGGCGGATCGTGCAGCAAGCCCCCGGTGCTGCCTCTCCATGTCGCGTAGCGAGACAGCAGGTTCTGACAGATGGCGTAGTAGTTGTGGTCGACAGTGACCCTCGAGCACAGAGCATCTTTGGAGAAAGAGAGGCAGGCCTCCTTATCGCACTCTTCGAAGCGGCTCTGGTACCACACGTCGTAGTTCTCCGGCTTATCTGCAAGGAGAACGAAAAAGAAACATAACAGACAGGAGTGAGTTGAGAAAGTCATAAAGAAAGTCAAGTGTGTAAGGTTGTTAAAGGATAACAATCAACAACCAGCTGCTGTGAGATAAGATAAGATAAGAGAAGAGAAGATGAATAGAAGAAAAACATCACTGCAATAAGTCATTTCCTGTAACGCTGTACAAGACTGAAGACATCAGAATGAGCGTAATCATTAATAACGGCAATAACACATTTAATAAAGCTTTTGGTTATCGATGCTACCTTTGATCCATTACAGTTCTCTTCCAAACATGGGTTTAAGAACAGCCTGAAGGACGGTTGTGCAAAGAAACAAAGTCTTCATAAAAGAAAAGGGTAAATTAATAAGAGTGATGAGCTGAAATGCCTGTAACGCAATTCAGATCCTCCTCCTTTCCAAACCACTCGACCAAAATTCTCCCTTATCAATCAATCTCTCCATCCTGACGATCGTGTAGATGAAGCGTTGCCAATTCCTCCACAGTCAGCCTTCCTGTATGTATCTCCCACACAGGCTTGGACTGCAAATCTGCTTCATTAACCTCAGACCTACCACTGAGTGTAGGTGTGTGTGTATGTGTGTATGTGTGTGTGTGTGTGTGTGTATGTCCTCAAGGATAATTATCAGAATAGAAACTAAAATCTGCAATTTTCTCCAGCTAAAAAACACCAGCAGCACTTAATTCCCCCTCCAACCAAATTTTGCAACCCAAATTTGCTGATTTCCAATTCAAACAAGCTCTAGTGTGAAACACAATCACTGCCAATATTCCAGACATCCCAACACACACACACACACACTCATACACACACACACACACACTCATACACGCACACACTCATACACGCACGCACACACACACACTCATACACGTGCACACACTCATACACGCGCACACACACTCATACACGCGCACACACACTCATACACGCACACACACACTCATACACGCACACACACACGCACACACGCACTCATACACGCACACACACACTCATACACGCACACACACTCATACACACACGCACACACTCATACACACACGCACACACTCATACGCACTCATACACACACGCGCACACTCATACACGCACACACTCATACACGCACACACACTCTCACACACACACACACTCTCACACACACACACTCTCACACACACACACACTCTCATACACACACACACTCTCATACACACACACTCTCATACACACACACACTCATACACACACACACTCATACACACACACACACTCATACACACACACACACTCATACACACACACACTCATACACACACACACTCATACACACACACACACTCATACACACACACACACTCATACACACACACTCCCTTCTCACTTACACTGGAGAGGGTGGGGTGGGGGGGGTAATAAGAGGTGACGGAATAAAGAGGGAGCTCATATTTCTCCGGTGGAGCGGAGCTGCTCTACAGATCTAAACTCAGTCACGGCTCAGGAACTTCATGCTTGGCCGACCTACACGAAACATCCTGTTCTGAAACACCGGCGGCGGTCTGGAATCATTTTCCATCTCATATACAGAGAAAATCCTCAGTGCTGAAAGACCTCCGTATCAAATTAACACCTTTATTCATCAAGATAGAAACTAATAAATGCACTTTAGCAACACAACGGAGCAACGATCTGGAGCACTTCAGGATCCGGTTTTCTGAGCAGATGTGAACACGTTGTAGATCTGAACAAGCTCTAATGTAGACAGACGGGTTCTGACCCAATAAACTATACATAAAAATACATTCACATCCACGTTTACTGTCCGGCTTCATCCCCCACAGTAAACCGGCATCATAGTACACAAGAGGTGTGGATGGATGGATGGATGGATGGATGGATGGATGGATGGATGGATGGAGAGACAGACAGGCAGATGAAAAACCTTATAGATAGACAGATAGATAGAAAGACAGACAGACAGGCAGACAAACATAGATAGAAAGATACTATAGATCAAATAAAATCAATAAAAATAAATAAATTACATATTCTTACATTTAATAAGCAAATATGTACATAAATATAAATATATATACATAGAATAATAAGCAAACAAAAATAAACAACTTGTCGCCAAATAAATAAATAAATAAATAGATCAATAAATAAAAAAATAAATACATATCTAAATAGATAAACCAAAATAAAAACATGACTGTTCATCAATAAATAATTAAAACGTTAGATTACTTTTTAGACGTTTGTAAGTTTAAATCTCAATCTCAAAACATCAAACTGTAAATACCACAGGAATTTTTCCAATGATCTGGTTTTTATTTATTTATTAATAAAACAACAGACTTTTTTCTATCCGTTTACGATTCCATTTAATGACGTGAAGCATCTGTGTAATTCTAAGTCCCAGAGAACAAAGATGTAAGTATAGCGACGATAAACCAATAAACACTTTCTTCTACTCTGTCAGGTCATTGATCACGTCAACAACACAGATAAGAATTGAACCGCTGCACATGATGGTGTTAAGGGGAAAACGTCACGCAGTGTGTTCAGTACAGCAGGCCTGGTCCTGGTGGAGACATGAGCTGGGTAAAGAGGCCGTGTCCCTGTGAGTGAACTCTCTCCACATCCTGTGAGCTGGAAATACAGAGCTGCTTCTGTTCCACTGCTGGCAGTGAGACAAGACTGTGCTCAGGAGAGCCTGAGATTCTACACGTTTCCCCTCACACACACACACACACACACACACTCCACTCAGATGGCTGACATTCTTGCTCACAAACATACATCCTCTTTCTCTCACACACTAACATTAGCTCTCAAATACATACAAACACACACTTTCTCTGTATATATCTCACACACACACACATCTGTCTGTATATACCTCACACACACACTCTTTCTTGCAAACATGATCTCACGTATGAGCGCACACACATGCACACTCTCTCACAAACATGTTCGCTCTCTTTTGCTCTCACATACACACGCTCTTACACACACTACTAGCTTGCTTACTTGCTCACACACACACACACACACACACACACACACACTACTAGCTTGCCTCACTTACAAACACACACATGCAATATGACATCCTAGCACTCTGAAGGCTGACCTACTTGATGTTCAAAGTATATCCTGCATCTCCATCTGTCACTCGAAACAATGCAGGGATTTCTCTCTCTCTCTCTCTCTCTCTCTCTCTCTCTTTCTCTCTCACAAACACCTCCTACTGACTGCAGCATTGTTAATGTCTCTTATTTTAGAAAACAGCTTATTAGACTGCAAATTTTCTATCGAGTCATGAAGTTTAACTGGTGAAAGATTTTTTTCCCCAGAATAAAATTGGAAACTGGCAACACCATGCAACTCTGAGACAACTACATCAGTTTCACAGCTCTGTAACCTGCACAGAGAGAGATACAGACACCATGAGAGACAGAGAGAGAGAGAGAGAGAGAGAGAGAGAGAGAGAGAGAGAGAGAGAGAGAGAGAGAGAGAGAGAGAGAGAAACAGGGGGTCTAACAGGAAGGAGCGACTTTGAGAAATCCCCAGCCCACCCTTTACACCTACTCTACACACGTCTCTAGTGCAGATCCGCAGCTCTGCCTCTATCAAAGCCTCAGCTGCTGAAGTACATGTCTGAAATCCTGCACAGGCTTGCAGGGGAACTGACATGTTTAGTGAGGGATATAGGTAACAAATGTTTAGGAAGCGGAACTCAGCACGAAGCTCGCCGCCCTCGCTGGAAGGAGGACGATTCGATGCAGTCAGAATCATACAGGGAAAAAAAAAAAGAACAGAAAAGATTAAAAACTTGTCCCTCATCCGATGTCCCCATCCGGAATACGACAGGACTACGTGCTACACTTCAGACATCAAAGAGCTTTCTGGGTAACGGTAATATCAGCGTCAGGGAGCTACGGGTCACATGACAAGTTTTCGCCATCATTTTAAATACGTCACAAAACTGTTCAATAAGACAAAGCTGCCCAGTAAATTTCGGAGAAACTCGTTATTTTAATAAGCTGCCAAAGGCTAAGTGTGATTAAAAAATGATTATATTTGACATTTGATGATCTGACATCAGAGCTCTCAGTACTGGCCAACACCTAACCCTGAAGCCCAGCTGAGTTTTTCCCACTTCGATAAATTTAATAGATGGATGTTGTTTAAACTGTGCAGCTTTCAGGATGCCTGGTGTTCAGTGACTGTCTTTCAGCTGATGTTCAGTTTAATGATCCTCTCTCTCTCACTCACTCATTTACTACCGCTTATCTGAATTACCTCGGGTCACGGGGAGCCTGTGCCTATCTCAGGCGTCATCGGGCATCAAGGCAGGATACACCCTGGACGGAGTGCCAACCCATTGCAGGGCACACACACTCTCATTCACTCACGCAATCACACACTACGGACAATTTTCCAGAGATGCCAATCAACCTACCATGCATGTCTTTGGACCGGGGGAGGAAACCGGAGTACCCGGAGGAAACCCCCGAGGCACGGGGAGAACATGCAAACTCCACACACACAAGGCGGAGGCGGGAATCGAACCCCCAGCCCTGGAGGTGTGAGGCGAACGTGCTAACCCCCATTTTAATGATCCTAATAAAGCAAAAGTAAAGAGTCTGTCAGTGTTCAATTTTAGAACACTTTTAAAAAAAATGAACGTCGGAACGGGAAATACCTCGAATCTGATTCAACACAAAAAACAAACCTAAGATGTTCATTTATTTCCAGAAAACCTCCTGGTGGAATCGGAAAACAGGTCAGATCGGATCTGATCACAACGTTCGCATCTAACCACGTTATCAGCCGAGCTCATGAGGAACAGAACTAGATGACATCATCGGTACCGCAGCCTTTAAAATTAACGAATAAAACACACTAAAAGAAAGAAAGTACTGAATGATGGTGTGATGTGATGGAGCGGAGAATAAAGTTGATTATTTTCCTCCAGCAGCACATCATGAAGTGCTTCATATCTCTTGTGCTTCAGCAAATTAATTAAAAGACAATTAATTAAAAAACAACTGATCGTTCTCTTGATCTGTTTACAGTTGTTGTGGAACCATGAAGCATTCGTTTTTATCACTTATGTTAGGCTGCTATAAAATGTTTCCTCACCAGCTTTTTTATAAATTGAGTTAAAAAAAAGAAAACCTTGTTTGTGATAAACAATTCCTACAAAGCTCTGACATTGAAGACTCCTTCCAAAAATGTTAAATGCCTCCTTAAATAAAGCCTAAAGTATATTAAAGATATTAAATCTGTTACTATACTAACAATAACGCATTAGAACAAGCTCGACCTGAGTCTACAGAAAATGAATCAGCGGGTTCTGACCAATCAGATTCAAGAATACAGAAATAAAGAATAAAGCCTTGGTGCGAGTAAGCCGTCAGTGGGCTTCAGCGCTGAGCACCAGCAGATATTTGGTATTGAATAGATTGCCTTGTACTGCGCTGGTGCGCTCCAGAGAAAAACAAATCAGACCAGAGTGATTGATCGCGCCTCTAAAACTCAGCCTCAGGCTGCAGCTCAGTGCCTTTGAATAGTGAAGCAGAAAAGCAAATCAGACTGAGAAGAAGAATAAAAAAACATCCTCACTCTGTTTGATGAGTCTCTTGTCGGCCACCAGCACGTTCTCTGCATCCACTACGATGACCTTGCCGTCGCGAGGCCCGACAGCGAAGTTATCGAAGCTGACGTCCAGCAGGTACAAGGCGAAGTCGAAGTCGTTGTTGGTGAGCTGCTCGGCGATGTCCAGGAGCTGCTTGGCCAAGTCCACGCGCTTCTCCCACGGCGCCTCATAGAAGTTCCACAGCTCTTCGCCGACGTAGTTCACGGCCACCACGCGCCCGCACGCACCCAGGTACTTCGCAAACGGCCAGCCTTCGTCTGATGGGAAACTCTACAAAACAATGAGTAGGAAATAGAGAAGGGCGAATGAAGAATTTTCAGCGTTGTACACTTGACCTGGAAGAACAGTTCAGTATAACAGATAGACACACAGACAACCTGGAGGAGGAAAAAAAAACAGATGAAAAGAAAAGAGAAGAAAAGAAAAGAAAAAAACAGCTATATGTAAGGAACGACCCACTTGGAGGTGAGCTGTTGTATTCTGCTCGTACCACACTGATCGATCAACAATTACAATTAGAGTTTAACAACGTTGAGATTCTACAATACAAGTTATCTCCTGTTCTCACTTCAGTGTCAATCATCTAATCTCTCTCTAATCGCTTTTCTCTCTATTGAAGGATAAAGGAAAAAAAAAACAAAAAAAACACAAGAAGCACAAAAGAAAATGCAAAACATGAAACAACAAAAAAATCTGTAAAAAATTAAACAAAATACAACAAAACACTGAAAAGTGGAAAAAATTAAACATGAAGAAAAGCTAAAAGAACACAAACAGGAAAAACTAAAACCAAGACAAAACACAAAACAAGACAGAAAGCACAAAACAAACAAACAGCAAATACAAAATATAATATAAACAAAAAACCCACAAAAATAAAAATACAGATTGTCATGAAAGAAAGTGAAATTAAATAACATTGTGACTGTTACTGACAATAAAAGTCAGATAAGTCAGTTTATCTATTCAGATATGTATTTATGTTTTTATTTATTGATCTATTTATGTATTTATTTGGCGATAAGTTGTTTATTTTCGTTTGCTTATTATTCTATGTATATATATATTTATATTTATGTACATAGACTCCTCCTTTAAACCTTAAACACATCACAAAAAAGTTGTGTTTATATTATATTATATTATATTATATTATATTATATTATATTATATATCCGATTCTGTGGTTAGTTTTATAAATAAGATTTATTTGAATCAGTTTCTTATACTTGCAACTTATAATTACGTACAGTATATAGTCACCTACTTATTATTTAAACCTATTAGAAGAGGTGTGATTAAAATAAACCTGTGATTTACATCCGTAAAAACGACAAAGAAATAATCCAGAACAAATTGGAGGACTCCACAGCACTATGGTATAAAAAAATGAGCTAAACACAGCACTGGATAATATTTGAAGATCTGAGCACAACAACACCCTGAAGATGGAGCCGAACATATGGCCAGCCGAGGGAGCGCACAGAGGTTAATTGCTGTACTCGAGGGCACAATTCTTGGACGTGGACACTATCGTAAAGAACATCTTGAACCATTTAAATGTGTGTGTTCACACCTGCTAGCGATGCCATTACACCCGAGCCCCAGAGCGCTCGACTTCCTTCCACCGGTCGAATTCTGCCACTAATTTAACCTCAGGCCTGAGGAGAGCAAAGTCTACAGACTAGAAAGAACATTTTCATTTACACAAACTTTACGGAACTCGTATTATAAACACTAAAACTATATGTATACATAATTTCTTTAGCTACAAGTGAAATTCTCCTGTTCTGAACGTCTGCTATTCATAAATTACGAGCTTAACAAAAATAATGAATCTTATTTCATTTACTTTCGTTTTTTCTTTTCTGAATGCCCTGAACACGGATCAGTTTGTTGCATAATTTGCAAATAAATCTCTTCAGCGAAAATAATAATAAAAGCTATAAATCTATAAAACAAGGAATTCACTTCCCGCCTTACGCGATTGTGTGTTTATAATTTTGTGCATTGTCTTATTTATTCGTCAACCTCGTTTCATTTATTAACGTGCGTGTGTGTGTGTGACTCGTTTACTATTTATTTTTTATAGAGTGCTCTCTGATTTCTATCTCATCTAAATTATGAATAAAAATAAAAATTAACAATAAAATTAGCAATAAAAATTAGCCCACTGTTCACACACCATTTCATTTGGCGTAAAAACAACAGTTTTTACGCCACATATTCCGGTCAGTAAGACACACGCTGCGTGTTCGCCTAACAGACTGATTTTTTTGTGCTTTGTGAGGTACACTTTATCGTTCCTTCCTTATTTGCTACTGCTTTCAGGCAAACTGTATTGGACGTGTATCAGAAAAAAAGAGAAAAAAATAACAAAACAGAACAATACTTCTGATGACAATGAAATTAGGTTTTGATGAATTTAAGGCAGTTTGTGGTATTGAACTCAGATTGTTGGACTGTATTGTCTTGTGGTATTCTTCGGTTCTGCTGCTTTATCCTCACATCTCTGCACTGTGTGTTAACTGTTTTGAAAGATTTCTAGGGTTGCCAGATTTGGACTAATGGTGATTTTATAGTCCTGTTCATTTCATGATGTATGTTTGTTTCTGAGAAACAAAAAAAAATGCACTTCCTCCTGATTTTGTTGGGTTCTTTTGGATGATTGAACATCATCTTCATGTCTCACTCCAACACTGGTGTTAATATAAAGCTCATATAAAAAGTAGACACTCAGTACTTTGTAGTGTCTCATCACTATTTCTGTTTTTTTCTACAATACTAGAGGTGATGAATTCAGAGAGAAATTCCAGAAAATTTGTATCTTCAGAGTAAATGTTGATATCAAACCCATTTCTGCACCAAATGTTTGTTCATAAGAAGCTCAAATTGATCTTTTTTCACAAAAAAAGAAACATTTTGTGTAAGGTTATCAACAGAAGGAAAAACACACTGAACGTCAGGTCCTGAGTCAATGAGTCCTGATTCATTTTATATCTGACTTGGGGAAGTGGTGGCTAAAGTGGTTAAAGCACTGGGTTGTTGGTAGAAGGATCAGGATTTAAGCCCCAGAACTGCCAAGCTGCCACTGTTGGGCCCTTGAGCAAGGCCCTTAACCCTGTCTGTTATAAGTGACAAAATTAAGGCTTCTATTCTTCTAACCAAAAATTCATTCAAGTAAATTGCTGGCTCCTGTGTACTGGTAAAAGCTTTAGATTTACACCTGAGTCTATACTCTTTCTTTTTTCCAATCAGCTAATAACAAAATTAAACAGAACAAGTTAGATCCTAGTGTGTAATTATCAATTAAGGCTCTGTACATCGCTCTCAATTAAAAACGTCACTAGCAAGAAACCCAGTGTTTATGGAGGTCCTGAGTTACATGCCACATTTTTATATATAGTTTATACTTTTTATTTATCTACCTCCTTTTGGTTTTATTTTATATCCCTAACTGCATTCCTTATGTTTGAATAACGGACAGATGCAAAAAGCATTTCACTGCATGTCGTACTCTGTATGTATGTGTATGTGACAAATAAAATTTGATTTTGATATTGATTTGATATAATTTGAATGTGGTAGCTTAGTAGTTAAGATGTTGGATTACCGATCAGATCAGTGGTGTGTTTCAATCCCAGGGCCACAAAAATGTCACTGCTGGGCCCCTGAGGAAGGCCCTTAACCCTCAATTGCTTGGTTGTATAAAAAATGAGATATAATGTAAGTCTCTCTGTACGGGAGTCTGCCAGATCCCATAAACGTAAAACTGTAAGATTTTCACAAAGAGCCGACAACTGATCAGACGTCTGAGTGCTGGACGGGAAAAAAGTTTAAAAAAAAATGTCTGATTTTTAAAAGCTTGAATTAAAAACAAAAGAGAAATGTTAGAAAATATCAAAAGCAGATATTTAAGGTGAAGTTGAAGGTGAAGAGTATTTAAAATCCACTAGTCAAAAAAGACAAGGAAAGAAAAAGAAAAATGAGAAATATTTAAATCAGCTGCTTTAGCAGGGGAAAAAAACTAGAACTATTCCCAAGTTAGCCATGTGTATGGGTAAAGAGTGTGAAAGAGTTATATGTTAGCAGAGAAAATAATGTGAGAAATAATTAACTCCAGTTATTTTATCCAAAGAAAAGGTGCACAACTGCATTCAACCTCATCTATTTTATATGCACAAAGTTTCACAATGAAATACTCAAAAAGTCAAAAGGTCTTTGTTGAGAGAAAAAAAGAACAAAAAAAGCTGATTTCTTAAGAACATGTGAGAACTGGATAATAATACAGAATTTCAAACAAACAACAATTAATAAACAAAATCAATAAAAATAATTAGTGAAGGAAGGAAGGAAGAAAGGAAGGAGAAGAAAAGAAAAGAAAAGAAAAGAAAAGAAAAGAAAAGAAAAGAAAAGAAAGGGAAAAAAGAAAAGGGAAAAAATTGTTGTGTTCAAAAATGCTTGATTTTGCACAGTTTTTTGTGCCTTTATTCAGAAAGCATAGGATTCATGAACTCATGTTCCACACACATAGGGGAAGTCGTGGCCTAATGGTTAGAGAGTCTAAGGTTGTGGGTTCGAGTCTCGGGCCAGCCACGACTGAGGTTCCCTTGATCAAGGCACCGAACCCCCCCAACTGCTCCCCGGGCGCCACAGCATAAATGGCTGCCCACCGCTCTGGGTGTGTGTTCATGGTGTGTGTGTGTTCACTGCTGTGTGTGCACTTTGGATGGGTTAAATGCAGAGAACAAATTCTGAGTAAGGGTCAGACTAACGGGTGTCAGGGATTTACACAAAACCACTCAATATAGTTTATACCATTTTATATAAATAAAATAAAAAACAAACAAAAAAAAAATGGTACATTTGTGGTTGTGTAAGTATTCACACCCATTGCTGTGAAACCCATAAATTAATTCTGATGTCATAATTAGTCATATTAAACAGTCAGCTAGAGAATCATATGTCTAAGCAGTCACCATAGCAACAATATTGTAGATTGAAGATGGAATGCATTAATATAAAACTGCGATTTGTAGTTGTACTACTAATCCGCTGATACGGAATATGAACGAACGGCTTCTGGCCAACCAGAATGTATATTACTCACTCTGCATTATTTAGAAGTCTATATTGTGATAAATAATTTAGTAACATTTTCGACCATTTTCTCAGTTCACTCTGCGAATGTTATTTTTATATGCAGATGAAATTTCAACAAGAATTAGCTGAAATCTTTCGTTTCTACACAGTGGCACATCTCACCCTCACAGCAACAATATCTTGCTGTGTCTCTCGGTCTGTCTCTGAAGTGCACTGAAGCAGGACAGATCAGATGTTTAACTCTTTATCAGAGGCCTCTGAAATAGGACGGGGCCCAAGCAGAGATAAGACCCCCATCACCACCAAAGGCACGCTGTACCCACAACACTGTTTCACTTTCTCTCTGTGTTTCCCCAAAGTTCGGTCCTTTAATAGCTGTACCAAATTAGCTCTGAGACACTTAAAAGCTCAGAACAGCGTAACATGATTAATTAGAAATCAGCATGAGGCAGAGCAAAGGAAGGAAGAAGACAGAGGAGTAAGTGAATGAATGAGAAAGGGTGGAGGGAGGGGGAGTGTGTGAGTGAGAAGGGGATTAGTCAATACTCTCTCAGAGGACTGGATCAATCACTGGGGAGTTTCTAAACTCCCGCTCACTCGACTGAAATACATAACATTAATTCATTAATTAATATGTTTCCTTGTTTGCCGCCTATTTCCACTTCAAGGTTACACAGAGGATCAACAAGAGACCAATCATAAATAATGATATATAGTCACAAATGACAGACATTTTGTACAACATTCAGTAAATACCACAGGACACACAAACTCCTGCTCTTGCCATTCAGAGGCCTACAAACTCTTACTGTTGCTGGTCTGAGGCTCAAAGTACTGCACATGCCATCCTGAGGCCTACAAACACATCAGGCCTCGACACCCTGAGGCTCACAAAATCCTGCACCTAACTCTTACTTTTGCTATCCTTTTGGCCTACAAACTCATACTACTGCCATACTGTGGCCCATAAACTCATACTACTGCCATACTGTGGCCCACAAACTCATACTACTGCCATACTGTGGCCCACAAACTCATACTACTGCCATACTGTGGCCCACAAACTCATACTACTGCCATACTGTGGCCCACAAACTCTTACTACTGCCATCCCAAGGCCTTTAAACTCCTACTATTGATACCCTAAGGCCTGAAAAACACAGGCCCTGGCTCTAAGCAGGTATTGCTCACAAACCCCAGCTCTTGCCATCTAGAGATTTAGAAGACCTTGACATCCTAAGGCCTATAGATGGGCCTATGTTGCCCCCTTTCCACCAGAAAGAACCCGGTGCTGGTTCAGGGCTAGTGCTGGTTCAAAGTTGGACTTCTAAGAACCGGTTTGCCTTTCCATCGGCTATCATGAGAGCCATCACAGAGCCGAGTCTTAGGTCACTGTATATGTGTCATCTTTCCCAGCAACTTTAGCGCAGCAGTGGCAAACAAAAACTCAACATCAACAATGGCGGATGTTGCTTTACTGTTAATTCTCATGGCTTTGAGAACCTACATTGGCTTCCAAACACCGCGAATCCAACGTGTACGTGCAGCTCCATGTAATTTGTATTAACGGAGGTTGCACTCGAGAATAACTCGAGTAAGTACATAACATTATTTTATCATTATCACAGAAAAAAAAGGTAGCCTTAGCATGTAGCTACCTACTATTATGTGTGCTGATAATTGATCATATTGTGGTAAAGTAAAAGTGTATTAAACATTAGTATACATAAGGTACATTATCAAATGCAGTAGCCCCGCCCACAACTTCTGACGCAAGTGGTTCTTAAGTCTAGACCAGCAACGTTTTGGTGCTACTTAAGAACCACTTTTCCAGGTTCAGAGCCGGTGCTTTGGCTGTTGAAAAAGAAAGAACTGGTTCTAAATTAGGCTCCGAACCAGCACTCAAACTGCCTCAGTGGAAAAGGGGCATAAGACCCATGGTGAGGCATATGGGATCCTGCTCTTGCTATTATGAGGCATAAAAGATCCCTCCATCTTCTCCTCAGGCACACAAGATGCTGCTCTTGCTATCCTGGAATTTAAAATTCCTAATGTCATTGACCAAAATGCTCTTGCATGGACAACCAAAGACCCACAAGTCATACCTCCTAACATTCTCCTACTATATTGAGACCCTCAGGGTCCACCCAGAGGCCCACAAGGTCCCACTCTGCCACCCTAAGACCACAATGATCTTGGATCTACCATTTTGAACCCACTAAGACTCATGTTCCACTTCGTTTTAAGATTCACACACTTCTGATTTCACTAACCTGTGCCGGTGTTTCCTTATCTCTAACCCGCTAGATATTAAGGCTCCGATGTCTGAAAATCTGCTGAGACAATCTACATTGCAAAAAAAAGCACTATACTAACTGTCTCATTGAATAAAAGTGCCTGTCAAGTGTGTAAATGTAGTTTAGATTGTAGTCTCTTTTTAAGGCTTCCCACGTTTCCACCTGTCTGACATCCAAATGATTATGTAGACAAAGATGGGATTGGAGATGCCAGATGCTAGTAATTAGATGTTTGTGCCATAAGACTCAAGGTTATAATTGAAATTTTACCAAATGAGGATTTCATGTAAATACCCTCAATGAACTGGCGAGCTTTACTACATAGCCAAACTATAATATATAGAATGTGTAAAAGTAACAGGGGGCACGGTGGCTTAGTGGTTAGCACGTTCGATTCCCACCTCCGCCTTGTGTGTGTGGAGTTTGCATGTTCTCCCCGTGCCTCGGGGGTTTCCTCCAGGTACTCCGGTTTCCTCCCCCGGTCCAAAGACATGCATGGTATGTTGATTGGCATCTCTGGAAAATGTGTGTGAGTGAATGAGAGTGTGTGTACCCTGCGATGGGTTGGCACTCTGTCCAGGGTGTATCCTGCCTTGATGCCCGATGACGCCTGAGATAGGCACAGGCTCCCCGTGACCCGAGGTAGTTCGGATAAGCGGTAGAGAATGAATGAATGAATGTAAAAGCAACAGTGTCTCCTCTGTTTTATATAAAGCTTTTGTTTTACAGATTTTCAGAGAAATCAGAATGCATAGAATTAGATTTGTCTGACATTACAAGAGTCGTTTTTAAATATGAAATATGAAATTATTAGAAATATAATGGAGCAAACAAAAAAATCACATTTAAAAATCTGTTGAATTCTCAATTCTGATTGGTCAGGAAGTCTAGGTTAACTATCTATTACAGAGACTTGACAGATAACAGATTTATTTATATGTAATTACCCTAATTTGTTCAATTGTGTCAAGAGTAAAGTAGACATAGGCAGGAAGATTGCTCATTTACAGATTGTTTAAAAACATGTACTTGATCACTGAACATGTACTTAATGTACTTGAACATGTAGGTCTCCAGTGCCAACACATAAAAAACTTTAAAACTGGCTGTTTCAGACACTGCGGGATATGACATTATAAGATCGGTATCACGATTAACATGTTTATCACAGTGCACGTTTTTGAAATTTTGTGAATATCATTATTGTTATTTTAAATAACGTGCATACAGACATATTCTGATCAGGTTATCTAGTGCCTGAATATCTATTGCATGTTACAAAAGGTCTATTTTCAAGTTATATTTGCAAGTTTTACTCAATCAAAATTCGCAATTTAAATAAAAAAAAAAGTAAACAAAAATAAATAAATAAATAATAATAAAAAAAATCTAACTTCAAAAAAAAAAAAATTGAACAAAAATTTGCTATTTACTTACATTGTCATTGTGTATTAAAAAAAAAAACACTATTCACTTTTGCATTTGTAATTCTGTTGGCTTGTGTAGAAAGCTGTCGATCAGTCTTGGGGTTGTACAAAAAAATATGAAATATATTGAATATATTCTTCATTCTATGCTTAGCAA
The DNA here is from genome assembly GCF_030014155.1 of Tachysurus vachellii. Taxonomy (NCBI): domain Eukaryota; kingdom Metazoa; phylum Chordata; class Actinopteri; order Siluriformes; family Bagridae; genus Tachysurus; species Tachysurus vachellii. The sequence goes on along the minus strand of NC_083464.1, from coordinate 4,483,344 downwards.
ATTTTCTTTCAAGGCCATTCAACTGTGACGTCACATCAAAATGAAAACATGCCCCATAGTTTAGAACCTGCTCCAACACTGCTTTCTGTGCAAGGCATCAAAACTCGGAAGTGAAAAGGGGTAACTGCTATCACTATTTCGATATGACAGGGACACAACTTGTAAGACATAAGAAATGTAATTCCAAATGGACTTTTATGGGCTTAAATGGGCTTTTATATCTTAAATTCATAAGACGCCATACGCTCATACAAACAAAAATGGAAAAGGTTATATGTAATTCGCTTTATGTCACAGCTTATGTGTCTGCAAATATAAATCGCAATCCTGCATACAATTTGCAAACTAGGTTTGAAAATTGTCCGGAAAATACACTGTGTTTGTGTCTCTAATTAGCATATTTGCATATTCATGAACTTTCTTGAATGTGAAATTTCAGGCATTTCTATGCAATTTTCATGGTTTAATTACATTTTTTGTGAACCGATCACAACAACCAGTGTATTGTTCATTATACAGGGAAAAAAATAAAAGGTCTTCAAAAAATATTTCAACTGGTATCAGAACGTAGCTGTGACAACGCGAGCAATTACTGTGACATGAAAATGCACCGTTGGCAACTATCTAGTGTACATGTGTGGGATTGCTCAGGCCTTTTTCTGTCATCAAACCCCCACTAAAGATGCATTTATGCAAATGAATCATCATCTGCACACTTCCACACACTCCTCTGCACTAAACTTCGGCACGCTTCCGGACTTTTAAGGAAGCTTCACTTTAGTTGTGTTTCTAAAAATGGCAGGGTGCACGGTTATGTTCAATGCTTGATTTGCTCAACCAGTCGAGCTTTCCGCATCCCCTGTGCACTTTAAACAGCAACCCGGCAGAAGTCATTAATGCCGCCAATGAGGCGTCCAAGTGGCAGGATAAATTAGAAAGCACAGCAGAACACACTCGATCAACTATGGTTGATTAATGAAAGTATTAAGCGTGAGCGGGGAAGGCGAGGAAGTTCAGATGCGGCAATGTTTATGATGATTTTTAATATGCAGATGTATATAAAGGTGCAAGACGGAGAGAGGAAAAAAAAGAACTTTGGTTAAATCCATTTTCCAACACAATCGCACACACATTCATACACGTTCTCCTTGAAATGTAGGGCTGTGGCATTCAGGAGTGCTGAGGACGCCGAATTGCTGAGAGAGCGTGAACCGATACAGCAGCGTCTCTAAGCGATCTGAGGGAAATTTCCATTCCTGTCCTCACAAACACACACCTTTTTTTTCCATCACTGTACATCTCAAGAGTTTAGGACTGTCAGAGTGAGCATTTGCAGTAAAAGTGGAAAGACTGCGCAACTTTACAGCCCGTGTATCGCCCACAAAGGAGTGAAAAGCTTCGAAAATATATAGTATCTAGGATTTATTGCCATATTTTTTTATTCTCAATTCATCCTTGTGGAACAAATGCTTTGTTACAGTTCAGAGTTGTGGGTAATTCAATCTGATCTCATGAGATAGGCATCTGAAAGGGATGATGCTGCAGGCAAGACAAGACCTGAGTGTTTTATAGCTTCCACTCCAGCTTTGAGGAAATTCTGACAGAAATAATGTATAAAAAAATCTATCAGGATGGGATAAAAACAAACGAATTGGGCTTTTTTTTTATGTACTGTGACTCTTACAGGTGAAAAATAAAAATGTGTCAAAATTAAATAAAAGAAACAATCTGAATTCATTTTGGAAGCAGTACATTTATTCAAACACACTCCTGAAAGTAATGAAGGTGAACCCGGCATTGGCCGCAATGTGGAAATAATTTAGAGAGAAATTTAAGAATAAAGGTGTTGGAGTGAATGAAAGACTGGGTGAGGGAGTTTAAAACAAAAAAAAAAAAAAAAAAAGGAAAAGAACGGAAGTTCACCGGCTGCTTTGGATAAGCATCGTTCCTGCTTTACATTACTTATCAATTTTACAAATGTTCAACTGTGTCAAAGAAACTGACTGAGGTAGTTTGGACCTGCTATAATTAACAACCATGTTACTTTAAACATCTATTTTCTGTTTGTCAGGAATATTAACACTGTACCAGCGACTAGATCCGGCACAACACTGACATCTTTGTCGGCTACAGGCTGGTTCTAAATAAAAATTGTTCCCTGACTTCTGTGAGTAAGTGTGGTGTCAACAGCAGTAGCAGCAGTGGTAGAAACGGTAGCAGCAGTATAAGCAGAATTAGGAGTAGTAGGAAAAAGAGTAACAGTAGTAGTACCATTAAAGGTGCGGTGCACGATGTTTGAAAGCCAATGTTGACATTGGAAATCACCAAAACAAACACGCCCCTAACCCAAAAGGGTGTCACCCCTGTTTTGATAGCTCAGATACAAACGTAACCCAAACGTAACCCAGGAAACTATTACGGCGGAACCTGCTGGGGCAGCTGACCGAGGGTATATTTTTATCAATAAATGAACACAATGAGTAATACTATGGTAATACAAATGTGTTTTATGTAGTACTGTGTGATGTACCGTGAAAGGTTTAGCTTTGTTTCACGCGGAAGACGTTCAGTTCTCTCCAGCGCTGGAAAGCTGATCCTATATTAACACGTGTCCTGCTTCTTGCTCGCTTTCTGCTAATGTCGCACATGCGCACTGAACACTCTCTCCGCCGCATATTGACAAGACATGCCCCTTTCTGCTAATTGGCTACACGTTTGTTTTGTTTGTCGGCCCGACTCGGTTTTCTGAAGCATTTCTAAAACATGTGCACACCACCTTTAAAAGAAGGAACAGTATCAGCAGTAGATGCAGCAGTAACAGTAGTAGTGGTAGTAGTACTAGTGCTCAATTTAATTTATTTGTATTGTCTCACGCAGCTTTACAGAAGGTTAGTAGTAGTAACAGTAGTAACAGGAACAGTGGACGTCAGTAGCAGTAATAGCAGCAGTAACAGTAGTGATATTTACAATAGTAGTGACAGTAACAATAATAACTTCAGTAAAAACAGCAATAGTAATTACAGTCCTAGTATTAATTGTTGATTTAAAGTTTATTATTCCCGTGCCCTTTTATCCTCATATGTATTTTTCATATTTTGAAGTGTTTTAATAGTCTGTTTTTTTAGGTAAATCACTTTAATATACAATTTGTCTCAGAATGTAAGGAGCTAAGTAAGCATAAAGATTTTATTGCTGTTACAGTACAGGTTATTCAGCACAAATTTGTAAATATAAGCTAGGCTAGTTCAGTAGTCAGGACTACTTAATTAGCTAAGAGAGCTATTGCAATGGTGGTATTTTTTGTTTGGTTGTTTGTTTTAATATCAGCACAAAAGGGACTGTGGCCAGTGCTTTTACTGTGAAAGGAAGCAGCCTTATGAAGCCAGAACAGGTCTCTTAACTGATAGCAAGAGCTCCTCAAGCCAAACCACAAGTACAGCTTGGAAATTAATACATATGCTGTGCTTTAGCACACAAAATACTAGCTTTAACATGCTTTATCTGGCAGCCGCTTGCTGAAATAAACTTCCCCTGCAGTCCAGAGAGTCCATCACTGCCTCCAACCCCAGACTGAAACCCAGCTCTTTAATACCCAGCTCTCTTCTTTTAAACTCACTTAGAATCCCCCCACTCACACACACTCACTCTCACACACACTCACTCTCATACACACACTCACTCTCACACACACAGTCTCTCACACACACACTCACTCTCACACACACACACACTCACACACACTCACTCTCACACAGTCTCTCACACACACACTCACACTCACACACACACACTCACAAACACACTCACTCACACTCACACTCTGTCTCTCACTCACACTCACACTCTGTCTCTCACACACTCTCACACTCTGTCTCTCACACACACACACTCACTCTCACACACACACACACTCACTCTCACACACACTCACACACACACACACACACTCACACACACACACACTCACAAACACACACACACACACACTCTGTCTCTCTCTCACACACACTGTCTCTGTCTCACGTACACACACACTGTCTCTCACGCACACACACACTGTCTCTCACGCACACACACACTGTCTCTCACGCACACACACACTGTCTCTCACGCACACACACACTGTCTCTCACGCACACACACACTGTCTCTCACGCACACACACACTGTCTCTCACGCACACACACACTGTCTCTCACGCACACACACACTGTCTCTCACGCACACACACACTGTCTCTCTCGCACACACACACTGTCTCTCGCACACACACACTGTCTCTCACGCACACACACACTGTCTCTCACGCACACACACACTGTCTCTCACGCACACACACACTGTCTCTCACGCACACACACACTGTCTCTCACGCACACACACACTGTCTCTCACGCACACACACACTGTCTCTCACGCACACACACAGTCTCTCACGCACACACACACTGTCTCTCACGCACACACACACTGTCTCTCACGCACACACACACTGTCTCTCACGCACACACACACTGTCTCTCACGCACACACACACTGTCTCTCACGCACACACACACTGTCTCTCACGCACACACACACTGTCTCTCACGCACACACACACTGTCTCTCACGCACACACACACTGTCTCTCACGCACACACACACTGTCTCTCACGCACACACACACTGTCTCTCACGCACACACACACTGTCTCTCACGCACACACACACTGTCTCTCACGCACACACACACTGTCTCTCACGCACACACACACTGTCTCTCACGCACACACACACTGTCTCTCACGCACACACACACTGTCTCTCACGCACACACACACTGTCTCTCACGCACACACACTGTCTCTCACGCACACACACTGTCTCTCACGCACACACACTGTCTCTCACGCACACACACACTGTCTCTCACGCACACACACACACGCAAAACCCCGTCATTCTGTTTCTAGTCTTTTAATCTGAGTCCATGTCCATGTGAAGTCCACAGACAGATAAAAGACAGTTATTTTTGTACAGCTGCTATCTGTTTTCTCACTCCACCTCTTCTCTTAGGTGAGATTTCGCTTCCTTGCTTCGTGATGTATCGATTTTACAAACTGAGCGTTATCCGGGACGTCGCTCAGCTCTGCCACATTCCTTTTATCTTTGGGCACATCTTTAAAAAAATCAAAAAGTAAGTGTATCAGACCTCAGACTGCTGGTGCGGTGTTTCTGAGCCATCAGGAGACCGTGGCTCATCTGAGCTGATCTCTCCATCCTCATGGGTGTGACTCTGAGCCTGCACTCTCTCACACTCTCTCACTTGTTCTTCATGTCTTTTTCCTGCCACGTTTCCTGTCGTTTACCTCAGCAGAGTGTCTCTGTCTCTGTGTCTTCCTCCAGTTGTCTGGTCAGGGACATGATCAGTGTAGACTAAAGAGAACACCTTAGAGCTGGGAGACATGTCCTATAAATTCAATTTGCAATTTTTTGAGACAAAATTTGATTTTTGACTTTAAAACAAGAGATTTTTTTTTTTTTTTATTAAAACAGATTTTTTTTTTTTTTTTAGCAAATTCTGAAAAATACTTTTGACTTGGAAGCTCATATCGGGGGTCGATTATTTTGATCATATGAATAAATCCAGGCTTTTCGACTATGTATATGGGCTGAATGTCTTTAGTGATGTAATGCCCCACAGCATCAGTAATATCTTTCCATTGAGGCCCCTGCGTATCGTATTGAATACAGTGGGAAAATGTGTCCGCTATGTTTACCTGCTTTTTAGCCGGCTGCATCTGTCTTTTTTAGCTCGCAGCGCCACACACGCCTCCCATTCAACAACTTGGTTCTGTTTGA